>NC_073695.1:167583477-167687679 GCF_029784165.1 Wyeomyia smithii | reverse complement strand
CTTTTATTGGGAAATGCTTAGAATAGTATGTATTTTTTACATCTGAAAAAATATACTTATGTTTGTGTGAAAAAAGTCGTAAATATAAATAATTAGAACTAAACAAATAAATAATATATATATATATATATATATATATATATATATATATATATATATATATATATATATATATATATATTTATATATATATATATATATATATATATATATATATATATATATATATATATATATATATATATATATATATATATATATATATATATATATATATATATATATACATATATATATATATATATATATATATATATATATATATATATATATATATATATATATATATATATATATATATATATCTCCTCTCTTTACGAGGTTTCTCACTAGGAACTTATGAGTTATATAATCAACACTGAAGTTATCGCGCGTTCGCGTTCGAAATCGATTGACCTCAACGATACACCATAGATAGATAGAAATACTCAACTTATTAGCTTTTAAATTTTTATAAATTTTTGAACATATCTTTGCTTAATTTTAACAAAATTTAGTTCTCTCATGAAAAGTAAACACGTTAACATATAAAATATTGCTGTCTGAATATTCTTGTATTTTTTTTTAATTCAGTGTTCACTCAAAAAGAATATTCAATTAAGACTGTTGAACAGTTCCACAAAAATTATCCCAGTTTTTATGTTTTTTTTTTGTTGGCCATTTTTGATTTCATTGAAACTTTGCATAGGCGTTTCTATGAGCAAAAGATGTCATTTTATGCTATTAGTTTAATTTTTTGAAACACGACTTACTTTTGAAAAACTAATTAGAAAAGGTGTTTTGGGAAGGTATTAATGATTACAAATATTTTTAGGGGCAAAACGGTTTGTTAGATCGGTGTGACGTCGTTGACAAAGTTGTAGATAAATCTTCCCTAAAAAATATACACTCTAAAAAAATAACATTTTTTTGAAAAAAATGTTAAAAGAGCAATCAATAATTAATTATCTTAAATTTTTTTTATAAAAACTTCAAAAGATTACCTAAACAATGAAGACTGTCAGATCATAGGCAAAGCTGTAGATAATAATTTTGTCTTGTCAAAATTTTTTTTCAGAGTATTTTATTTTTTTGAAAAACAAAGTTATTATCTACAACTTTTGTCTACAACTATTAACTACAACTACACCGATCAAACAAACCGTTTTGCCTCTAAAATTATTTGTAATAATCAATACCTTCCCAAAATAACATTATTAAATAAGTCGTGTTCCAAAAAAATAAAGAAAAATTAAAAAAAGTAGGAACACGACTACAAACAAATCAAAAATGGTCTATCAAATTGGTTGCCCGTTTTTTGTGGAATTGCACTGTTTCAAATATTTGAATCACTATCTGTGACGCGTTGTTCACTTATTTTGAAAAGCTGGAGTTAAAGATTTCAATTGACATAAAGAGAATTAACTAAATATGTGGTTACATTTTTCATCATAAAGGCGCTTGTGTTGGCTCAAACATCGTTAACAGTTAACAATTGTTACTCTACTATGTTCGGTTAGTAAAAATGGTCTTCCCACCTACGATTATATTCCCTTATTATATACGTTTATAATAACTTTCTTATTACAAAAAACTGTTTAGAATGTTTTATTAGGTGGAAGATTTGCTATTTGTTACTATTTTCCATCGTTTTACAACGTGGATGCCAGTTGTTATACTGAAAGTTGGCTTCATACTCTGTGTTGAATAAAACTTGAATAAGATCAAATTTCGAAACGGAATCTAGAAACCGGGTTTTATTTTATTGTTTTGAAGTATTATAATTGTAGAAACAAGTAGAAATTGTAAATTTTTAGGAGCCAATGAGAGGTTCAAAATTTGACATAAAATTCGCTTGCGCACTCAAAAACAAGTTATTGTCTTTAGAATATTAGAGTTCTTCACCCACTAATAAAGATTTTAGATGACGTTTCTAATCCAGCGTTTCGAATTGTTTTTATGACTTATCAAGGTTCTTAAACATAAAGTCGACAACATCAAACGCATGAGCGCTCACCCGCTGATGCCATTGTATCTTACCGGTGGTCTAGATGGTTCAGTCCAGATGTGGGAATGGGGACACCAACAAGTAGTATGTACTCCAAGACCTCCAGGAACTTTTGCCAAGGTGACTCGGTGTCGCTTTTCGCAACATGGTAACAAATTTGGTATTGCAGACGGAGACGGTAATTTGAGTCTGTGGCAAGTGGGACTAGCTAGTCAGAGCAATAGGCCTTTCTTTGTAAGTATATGAATCGCAATATATATGATGCACCTATACAGCTTCGTTCGTTTCAGACATACCAATGCCATAATAAGGGAATAACAGATTTTGTTTTCCTGGGTTCCTGCAGCTTAGTAGCGACATGTGAGTTTTAATAAAAAAAAACAATACTTTTAATTTACCCATCTGTTCACCTCATAGCTGGACATAGTTCCGAAAGCAAAAATGTTGCAATCTGGGATACGCTCTTACCCCATAAAAAGGCCCTAGTGTCAGGTATATCAAAATGTTGGTATGAATTTAAAAAAAAAAAACATAAATATTTTTATAGCCTTCAACTGCCACGATCAGGGAGCGTCTAGTCTGGCGTATGCGCCACAGCATCAATTGCTCATATCGGCTGGTAAAAAAGGAGATGTTTGCATATTTGATGTGCGTCAACGTGTTCTTAGGCACCGTTTCCAGGTCAGATACATAGTATTCGATATTATATAAACTTCGTCAATGCTGCGTATTGCAGTCTAAGAGAAAAAAAAACGAATATTCGATCATTACTTTATGTTTATAGTCAACCAAAGGTTACAAGAACAAGATACCTGACTCTTGCATCGGACGCGATTGCAATTTTTTTCAATATCCTTGTATTAAAGCTTTTTCAATATCCTTGTACGGTCCTGCCATCTAATTTTCAATATCCTTGCACGGTGTGGCCATCAAATTTTCAATCTCCTTATATGGTGCTGCCATCTAGTATTCATTTTCATCTGGCGGATTATGCACGATGAATCGATCTTGCTAATAACCAGTTTGCGCGCATTCAAGTCATCAGATGCAGCATTAACTGTTGTAAAGGTGTCTTGGGCAATGTATGGAAAAAACTGGAAGTGTTCTAGTCATCTTCGAGTCAACATATCATTTGATTGACTTTGAAGAGATGGAGATGGAGGGGAGAGACGAGAGAAATAAATTGGTACATTTTCGAAAACGTTGCAATTGAAAGGGAACTTTTAGTTCTAAAGTTTACTGAATAACGTTTATTTTTCAGGAAGTTGAAGTCATTGTTACATGAAGTTACATGAGAAATTACGAAAAAAAATGTAACAGGACGAATCTAGCCGTCGAAATACAGTGTTCTAGCTGGAAAAGTCTAATCTAGCTGCTAAAATCTTATTTGGTGGAGTTACTTTAGAAATGATACAAACTTTGCTTTCGCGGTACCTAGTAGTTTTCGAAGTCTGATCGAGATGAAAATTGTATGGTTCCATTGTTGCTCGAGTTGGAAGTCAAGATATTACTAACGACAATCGATTTTTTTTCATTGCACCTAATGTCGCAAGTAGTACTGGGTATAGCCAAAGATGACCAGTACAAGATACCTGACTCTTGCAATATGCAGCAGACACGATTGTCGCTGCGCGTGAATGAAATTCGAGCTAATTCGTATACTGGTGCGGTTTGATGATGACGGCAAGGTGGCGAGAGGTGAAGCATTTTTTTCCAATATCCTTGTATGGTCCTGTAATCTAATTTTCAATATCCTTACACCTTGCGGCCATCTTTTTGCCTTTCGCCTAGAAAGGTATGGCAATCACTGCAAAAACTAAAGGTATAAAAGTGCTCAAAAGGGCCGTATATCACTCGACTCAGTTCGACGAGCTGAGCATTTTCTGTATGTGTGTGTGTGTATATGTGTGTGTGTATGTAACGCTGTCCCAATCTCACTCGATTTTCTCAGAGATGGCTGGATTTCAATGAAATCAATTGCAAATGAAAGGTCTAGTTGCCCCATAAGACCCTATTGAATTTTATTGTAATCGGATTTTTAGTTTCGAGGTTATGTATCAAAATGTGAAAATCACGAAACATCAATATCTCAGAAACTACACAACCGATTTAAACAAAATTAATTTCAAAAGAACGGGCTACCTAGAAAACCCTTAACTTTTGAATTTTATGAAGATTGAACCTGTGGTTCAGAATTTATTGAAATAAACGTGTTCTGGAGACTATTTAATCTCACTCATGTTTCTCAGAGATGGCTGGACCGATTTTCATAAAATCAGTGTCATATGGAAGGTCTTGCTGCCCCATAAGACCCTATTGATTTTTTTGTAATCAGACTATTACTTTGCCTGTTATGTTTAAAAATGTGAAATCCAGGTATGAAAAGAAACATATTCCAAAGACTACATAAACTCACTTACTTTTCTCAGAGATGGTTGAACCGATTTCCACAAAATTAATGTCAAATGAAAGGTCTAGCTGCCTCATAACACCCTATTGAATTTTGCTGTAATCGGACTGTAACTTCGTCTGTAATGTATCGAAATGTGAAAATCACGAAACTTCATTATCTTAGAAACTACACAACCGATGAACAATATTGATATAAGATGAACGGGCTAGTTAAGGGTTAACTGATGAATTATGATTGAACACGTGGTTTCAAATGTTGGCTGCCCTATACGTTCCCTTTTCATTTGATTATAATTGAACTTAAGCAACCGTTATGTGTTAAATTGTTAAAACAACGAAAGTCTATTTTCTCAAAGATTACACGACTTATTTGAACATAACTAGTGTCATACAAACGAGTCATCTCTCAAACTTACAAATAACAAACTTCATCAGAATTTGATCAAAGGTTTTGGGACGAAAAGACATTCAAAGACTATATAAAACTATACCTGCTTTGATCAATATATATGGCTTCAACATGATTTAAATGTGGTATCGTACTATTTGAACGTTCCCGGTATCGCTCGTGATTGAATTGTTCGAAATTAAGAGTCATTTCTTTTATTTCGCTATTTTTTAAGCACTAACATTACGTCAAATTTCATATTTTATTGTGGAACAGTACCACCGTCCCCCGTAGTTTAATTGGTCAAAACACCATGCCGGAGACAGGGATATTGCGGGTTCAAGTCCCGTCGGGATGCGGTATATTTTTCCAAATCTGTATCATATTTCCAGTTCGCTTATTTTTCGCTCTCTTTACTTCACATACTGTCTGCTTAATGAACCTGTATATAAGCATTCATGTAAATCTATTTTTACAAATCATAAGTTAGAATGAGAAAGGCTGAGTCTAACCGCTAGGTGATTTAATTTAGGATTTTTTAATAGGAGGAGATGTGATGAATTGATTATTTACTAATATTTATTCAGAATTTATATTGTGTGTTCTGCCACAAACGGTGACATATCAACACTATTACATAAGGTGCGGCCATCTAATTTTCAATATCCTCATACGGTGCTGCCATGTAGTTTTCATTTTCATCTGGCGGATTATGACGATAAATCTATTTTGCTAATAACCACAACTTAATGCTCATTTAAGTTATCAGATGGCAACACTAACCGTTGTAAAGGTGTCGTGGGCAAAATGTATGAAAAAAATGGAAGTCAGGCATCTTGTTATAGTCATCTTTGGTATAGCGCGTCTGGAATGTAATTCTCGCGACGTTAAGGGGAGAGCCTACTCTGGAAAGTTGAAAAATAATGTTCGGGTATTTTGGTCATTGATTAGGATATAGTTGAAGATGTATTTGGCATATCGTGGATGCAAATATAGTAAGTATTACGCTGTTAGCAACGTATTTCTCGAAACCATGTTTTTTTAACTGGTGGTAAGTTTTTCTTAGTATCTACTGAACCGATTTGGCTGAAATTTTGTTTCAGTATGTAAAATGGATTATCAACATAGCCGTTTTACGATATCTGAATTTTACAAATTTCGTGATTTTTTAAATAGTAATTTTTCATGAAAAAAAATTACTTTTCACTAAAATAGCCGCCATTTTAGCAATTTTTGGAATATTCGAAAACGACTATGCAACAAGTTAGATAATCCATTTTTACATGCTCAAACAAAATTTCAGCCAAATCGATTCAGTAGATGCAGAGAAAAACTTACCACCAGTTAGGTACTAATTTAGAGAGAGCATCCACGTTCCCAGCTGCCAACAGCGTAGTACTCACTATTTTTGCATCCACGATATGCAAAATACATCTTCAAATATACCTCAATGAAAAGCCAAAATATCCGAACATTTCCCTATACGTTTAACATTCGAAAAAAAAAAATCACGAAAATTCATTATTTTTCGACCTTCCAGAGTAGGGTCCCCGTTAAGTCGACTAAGCGGCACGAAAAAATAGTTAGACTAGAAATTCGGTTTCCAATTCAAACGAAAACATTTAAGTAGTTGAATTAAATAGTTAAAATGGTTTAAACAGTCGCACGATACAAGAAATATTGTTAAGAATGAATGAATTTCCTCCTAAACGTTTATTTAGAGTGTCCGATAAGTATACTCATACTGATTTGGCCTAACCTTTTCATATTTTTCCTTGATTTTCAGCTCGATTTGCAGATGGAAATAATACGGCTAATGATTTTTTAAGTATTTAGCAGAATAGATTCAAAACCTTTAATGAAAGCAGCTAAAAAAGTTTACGCGAATTTTACAATTTACGCGCATTTCGAAACATACGCGGATTTCGGAATTTGCACGTTTTTACGCGGATTTCGAAATTAACGCATTTTTTACGCGCTTTGCATCCTCCGCGTAAAAAAAGACTAAGGGTATTTTTATACTCTGTGTATCATTCAGCTCAACGCACATAGGAGTATTTGAACCAAAAAGCTGGGCAAAAGTCTAATTCGCTCTATATTGGTAGTAATTGGATCTATTTACATCAAAAACGTGTTATTTTCGTAAAACCCAATAAAACTATAGAAAGCACAAAACAAGGTGACATCCATTAAGTACGTCACGCAAATTTTGATCAAAATTCATTTTCACGTTTTGTCACACATTAAAGACCCCTACCAGGAGAAGTACGTCACGTCATGACACACCTCCAATATAAAATCCAATGATATGACAATTACTTAAAATTCGGTAACTGCATTTTTTTAGTGTCTTTTTACACATGATCTATGACAAAGTTTCAACAAATTTCATATAAATCTTCATTTATCAAAATGTCAATAAAATAAAAAAGAGGAACCAGGAGGAAGATTTTTCTTTCCGTATATATTAAGTAGGCTTTGACCTTTCAGTTAATAAATAAAGTTTTGGCGGGACTTTCCCGGAAGGTTACTAAATCATAAAATTAATTTTACAATATTATGGATTTTTGGTGTATGTGATTAGGCACCGATGAGTTCTGGGATAGCATGAGGGTATGTTTCAACTGAAATCAATATATAATAATGGAAATCATGTATTTTGTATGTCGGACTTTTGGCCAGCTTTTTGAGTCAAATACTCCTATGTGCAACGTAGCAAAAATTAATAAACATAATAGCTGTTGCAATAACGTTTTGTTACTAATTGGGCTATATATTTGTTATTTGCGTTATATTTATTTAAAATTTTAAAAATCTAAAATCTTCTGAATATTTAAGAAAATTATGCTCAAGACTTTACTTTGATTAATCATTTATCCGTTCAAACACATTTTTTTCGCTTATAAACCTTTCATTCTTAAAAAACTACCACGAGTGCTATTTAGAATTATTATTTAGTAATTCGAATACTTGGTCGAATATGCGTTTTACGTAATAATAAATTCGCAGAAATATCTGCAGGCCGGCTGATTTCGTACAGTATTACCGTATAAAATGACATTTCGAATGATGTATCTAATACATATATTCTTTTTCTACAGGCACATGAGAACCCAATTAAATGTCTATCTATAGACCCACACGAAGAACACTTTGCGACAGGTTCGGCCGACGGCGATATTAAAGTAAGTAATAATTTGAAAAGAAAACAACTTTGCACATTTTTCGTACTCAATAAACAGATTTCTGTCTATGTATAAACCACCAGGGCCGGCGGTTGATGTGGGTAGTATGGGTAGTAGTAACCACAAGGAAAATATCTATGTGGGTACTTACCCACACGGAATTATCGGAGAAAACATAAAAACATGTTTTTTATGTTCGAACTTTAAAATTACCACGCATGTGCGAGCGGCAGATTTCTTGAATATCCTTGAGCGAGAGGTTATAAAACTACAGATTCAGGAACAGTTGTAAAGTTTCTTAGTGATTCTTTTTCAAATCGTTTCCGAATTCGTTTTTTTTTTTTTTTTTTTTTTTTTTTTTTTAAAGGTGGCGGGGAAATCTGCAAACAGACACCTGAGAAGAGAACTCAGGGTGTGGGGATGAGACTAGGGGAGAGATGCTGGGGTAGTTACACTCGCCCAGACACCTACTGATCCCTGTCCCGACCCACTAAAACCCCTCCAGTCTCCAGCCCTGGTCTTCCCGGAACGACGGTTAAGTATTACGTCGGGGAGTGGCTTTTGTGCATGATGCACCCTCTTTACTCTTATAACCTCCTAGCTAACTACCTGGAGACTGGTAATTAGCTACCACTGGCGTGTTGGTGGTTGACCCGCCACACACGTTGCAGCTCCAGAACAATCTGAGAGGCGGCCGCACAGACCGCGTTCCAGATGTCCGGGTCGTCGCACATCCTCCGGACTAGATTGTCCGGAGTAGTGCCAGGCCCGCTCACAGCCATCATGTTGCTCCTCGCTCTTGCGAAACGGGGGCATACGAAGAAGACATGCTCAGCAGTCTCCTCCTCCTCCACGCACTCGGGACACATGGGGGACACCGCGTGTCCGAACCTGTGCAGATATTGCCTGAAACAACCATGGCCTGACAGGATTTGTGTCAGGTGGAAGTTCACTTCACCATGTCGTCTCCCGACCCAGCCGGATATCTCCGGTATGAGTCGGTGCGTCCATCTGCCCTTTGTGGAGTTGGACCATTCCCGCTGCCAGCGGAGCATCGAGAATGACCTTCTGGTACCTCGTATGCCCCTTGTGTCACGTTGGTCGAAACACTCTCTGTCCTCCTTGATGGCGATGCTGATAGGCATCATGCCGGACAAGACACAGATTGCATCGTATGACACCGTACGATACGCACTCGCAACTCTCAGGCACATCAGCCTGTAGGTACTTTCCAGTTTACCACGGTAACTGTTAGTACCTAGCGCTCTGGACCACACTGGCCCACCATACCTAAGTATGGACGAAACCACGCTGGCAAGAAGTCTTCGCTTGCTGCCATAAACCGCTGAGCTATTGGACATCATACGAGATAGTGCTGCAATAGCCGATGAGGCCCTCTTACAGGCATAGTCGACGTGACTCCCGAACGTGAGCTTGTCGTCCACCATAACCCCCAAGAGCTTCAGGGATCGCTTCGAGGTGATGGTGCAGTCTCCGACTCTGACCACCGCCTGTTGCTCCGATTTACGGTTGTTCACAACCGTGACCTCCGTCTTATGATGCGCGTTCCGAATTCGTTTGTTTACTTTAATTAGCCATGACAAAACCATTCTTATAACCAAGGAATTTTTTTCTGATTTGCGCCGAATCAAAAACTACTAAAACTGCAATTGCTTGGACTCGGTTCAATTACATGGCGATTCTATATTCATATCTAGCTTTTCCAAGATGGAGGGTTTTTTCGAGAAGAAAAAAACTTTTGAGCCCTACTGTTGAACGAAATTCGATGGTCAAATTTTGCTTTTACTACTTGTATTGGTATCCTGTTGTTGATGCTGTTGATTTTTCGAAAAAATCACAAGGGTTGTATACAAAGCCACGACCGCAAGGTTGACGTAGAACCAGATAAGGTTGTTCGTTGCATTACTTGTATTAAATATGTTTAAAATCTTGTGCAAAAGAGGAGTTGAAGTGCTACCGAATTTTAGTTTGCACATACACCGCCGAACAGAAATGAAACAAACACTATACAACGCAAACAAGTTTCAACAGTCAAAGTGCATGCAGATTAAAATAACATTTTACTTTTAATTCCAGCGCAAAACGAGAAAATATTGAATATTCAACAATTTGTTTGTTGTCCTTATAAAAACTGTTGATGTTCAATTTCATATCGGATATATAGTCATACCTCGATATTAAGCAACCTCGATATAACGTATCTTTTTTAGAAATCTTAAAATTAAAGTACAAAAATCATTCCTGGGGTGTTTAATGTTCCGAATAATGTTTTTAGTAAGTTTTAAAATGTTTTTAGTAAGTTTTAAAATTAATCAGTACCGTAAAAGATTCTCTCAGCTGGTCTCAAGGTACGATGCTGGCCTAACAAGCCAGTTGTCGTAGGTTCGAGTCTCGACTCAGGAGAGACTGTTAGTGTCAGTAGGATCGTAGCGCTAGCCCCGCAATTGTCCTGTACACTTAACAGTTGGCTACGAAGTAGCGTGGCCATATTTTATATGGCCGTTTTTGAAACTATCGATCTAAATGAGCGCCGGGCTGAAAAAGTTTCCTTTTGACCTCTACAATAAGCCACAAAAATTTGAAGTTGATAGGAGCGCCCATATTTTAAAAATCGATTTGCATGAAAATTGTACGTATTGTATCTCTCGCTAAACTTATTTAAATATACTTATATTTTTATGAAATAATAATTTTATTATTATAATTTAAGCTTAAAAAGATCTACAACTTTTGATGTTTGATGTGTTTGTGTTTTGATTTTTAAAAGTGCGGATTTTGAATGAGATGAATATTTTTTTCGGTATGAATCAACAACATGCAATATAAACCGAAGTTCGTCACCATTATGTATCAAAACACGGTTATAATCTTTCATAATTTACATCGAGTAATTTTTTGACAGAAGTTTGCTTTTCCTCATTATTTTTCTCTTTGGCTGGGTTACGGTCTAAAAAATCAATATTAAACTCAAAACTCGGAAACAAAGCATCGGTTTGGTATGAAACGAGATGGGATCACATACTAGTAACTGTTCAGGATTCGAATGCTTGAGATACTCGACAAAAGCTACAAAAGGATCCCTCGCTTTCAATCGCCTGATCATTTTTCGTTTGATTTCAAGCGGGACATCTGAGTCTAAAAGAGCTATTCCAATTTATCCTGGGATAAAATACCACAAGGGATTCTTCATCATTTCAGTTACAACGTCTGAAACTAAGGCTTCGTACTTCGGGAATGTACCTGAATGTAAAGTTTGACTATAAAAACAGAAATGTTTCGAATGCAATTTAATTCTTCTGTGGTCAATGATCGGAGTAAATTTATTTTCAGGCAATGAACGTTTGTTGCCATGAATCTTGCGTGGGATGAGCGAAAAAATTTCGCTTTACAACCAAAAAATATGAATGCCAACTCCAAGAGCTCTTTAAGGGAGCTGCGTGGCCACAAGTTTACAGAGTCCGATTTTCCAAGCGGATGGTCGTAGCACAGACTAACAGACATAACACCTCGAACAAATCTTCAATAAAATCATCGTACGGATGATTCCAATACTTTACGTTCGTAACATTAGCACCATCTGCTGCCGTGTTGGCGCTGCGTCGTGTATTTCGACATCAGCGCTAGCCTTACTGCATGTGTCAAATAGGGAACTGCAAAATATGCTTGAGGTTGCATGACAGCGCCCCAGACGGTGTTGTCGCGCGATGACTGTTATTCGATTGGAAATTTGAAATGATCGTTTTTTGTGGTGATGGAGTTAGGTTCCAGTGTTACGTCTGTTAGTCTGTGGCCGTAGGTTCGAATCCTAGTAGAATCTGGCCATTCATTGTCACAAAGGACTTAAAGTTAGGTTTGTTTTATTATAATACCTTGGTGTGCTTCCTCTGAACAAAATAAATCCCTCTCATAATAAACTGACCAGAAGGGCGCCCAACGAAACTTCTCCAAGGAAATATTAATGATGATATTTGACAGAAGGAACGAGGCTTGGTATAGTATAGCAAGTCAGTGTGTAAAAGGAAGGGTAAAATCTTTACACACAAGCAGCGATAAAATGATGATAAGCATGCCACTTCTCAATAGCGGTATTACTAATTACATAAGTACAGCAGACATCCGGGCATATCTCACAATAGGTCAAGTATTCTGGTCGCAGAGAGGGGGTCCATATAGGAAAAAAGAGCTCTTTGAAATCGCCGCGAACTAGATTGCGTTTGAGCCGGTTTAAGCGAACTATTGGATCATTGAGTGGCTATGAATGAATTGGTTTCGTTTGATGCTTTTGTAAAACGGTTGAAGACAAGTGTTTAAGGGTTGCTGCTCTTGCCATATATTATATTATTGCATGACAGTTCATAGATATGAAGAAGACGAGTGAGATTGGTTTGCTTTCGACCGAGCAAATCACTTAAAAGAAAATAGCAACACAAACTTGTCCGAAATACTCCAATCCACTAGCGTATTATGAACTTCCTTGGCGGTATTTTTGCCGGAGCTTGAATCATTTTTAGGCGCGCCCAAGATAACTTTGCTGTACCATCTTAACTCACAAGAATTGCAATTCGATCAACATAAGGTCTACCGACTATATTTGTTACAATTTTACCGGCCTAATGAACTAGATCTTTAGTGCTGAACTATTTCATAAAAAATAATAATAATACTAAAACTAACATTAAATTTATATGTAAAGTTCCAAATAATAATTTCCACAATACTACATTGCCAATGAAGTCGGAATTTGCTTCACCATTTCGATTTTAATGGTTCACTTCACGGATTTGCTGCAATGAAGCACGATTTAGGGTATAATCACTGAATGGCAGCTTCAAACCGTCTAACGTATATAAGAGATCATTCATTTATCACGTAACGTACTCAGAGGAGGGAGGTATTAAACGAATCGTTCGACTGCCGGAGACCCCCATGCAAAATTGCGTTTCTTAGGGGTGGGAGGTACTCAAAATTGTCAAAATTTCTCGTTACGTAATATGTAAATGTCCCTAATGATATACTTTTATAATTAAAGAGTATTTCGACGCGAAATATACAATTTTTCTAACAAACAAAGGCAAAAAACTGCAAAAAGTTGTAAAAAACCAGCATTTTTTATGAGAATCCATTTTTTCAAATATAAGCGTTTTGTGGGTCCATTAAATGACCTTGGATCAACTTCAAATTTTCATGGCTTATTATTGGAGTAAAAAGGAAACTTTTTCCGCCCGGCGCTCATCGAAATCGCATGATGTTTCAAAAAAGGCCACTCTACTGCGAAGTCTGTGTATAATAAACAGAAGGTCTAGTTCCGAATCGGAATGTAACACCAAGGCTTTGCTTTTTTAAGTACCGTAAAATCGGGTAAAGCTGATCTTTTTTTCTCACTGTTTTGTGACTGATTGTTTGTTAATGAAAATTGTTCTAAGGTGGTTTAAGGTGTGTAGAAACCACCACGTGGTCGGCTACGAATTTTCAGTGCCACTAGACTCGGAAATAGAGTTAATGCATTATCTACGAAAACACTTTCTTATGTTTTCGTCGCCATAACAAAAATGATGATATGTTTTCACAAGTCATCATTCTGAGTGGTAAGTATTCGAAAATTCGAAGTCGACCACGTGGTGGCTCGAAGTCGGCCATTTATGGGTTCAACACACTTCCACCATAAAGAGGCATGAGAAAGGTTCATATATACTAACAGCAAAAATGACTAGAACCAGATTCCTGACTCTTCCAGTATCCAGCGGACACGATTGTCGCTGCGCGTGAACGAAAGTCGAACCACAGATAACAGATATCCAAGCTAGAACAAAAAAACTCCAGAAGTCGCGTGTATGATTTCAAATTCTTACTCGTTTGGAATGCTAACGGCATCTTTCTGCAACTTGCGACTTTGACCACTTTAGTGATGGCAGCGCTGGATTATAGTCAAAGCTGCCAGACGCATGAAAATTCTCACAAATACACGCAAAACTTTTCCTTATTACTTTAGAAGCAATAGCGCAAAATTGCCTTGTAGGTAAGAAACCTTTTACTTAAAAGGCAATAAAATTCTTTCCCAGTCATGTAACAACACATACTGTCATATATTTAGCACGTGTTACGGGAGTACGACTATCTAATAATGGTCGTTTCAACCACATGTAGGATTTTTTCTGTCAAAAACTGCTCCCTTTCCATCTCAAGTAAAAAAAAAATCACACACCGTCGCATATGTTGCACATGTTACAAGTTTCTTCAATCTCCAATTCATCCGGTGAGCGTGTATTAGTTCGCTCGTTGTATGCATACGAAGTAGAGAAAGACTATGACAAGAGCTGCCAAGCAGCATTTTCCCCGTCATAGAGTTGCAAACGTTGATGATGATTTCAAAGACTTGAAATGCGTCTTTAAATGACATCACGATCTGTAAACTGCGTTAGAGAAAAACAAAAACATTCGCTGTCTTGCAAGCTATCCAAAACACATACTCATTGGTTCATGGAAACTCATTTGCACCTGTTTGAAAATACAAAACTCGTGCCCATCCAGAACAATAATCGCAACTTCGGCAACTCTATTCACACAGTATAACATATTTTCATTTCATGTAAACACTGGGGGACGAAACGAAAGTGTTTCTAATTAGACATTTGAGGTTGACGGTTGAGATTCTGATTATGTGTGGATGAAGGGGACAAAAATGAACCTGATCGTTGCATCAATACAAATGCAGCGAGTGAAGTCTTGCTAACACATGCATTGCGGTGCTTGGCTGTATGTTCTCCTGCAGAAACACATACAAGCGTGTGGCCGTCATAATTTTTATTACTTTTTGGTTATTACTCTTTGTGTATAATGCGCAGTCATAAGACACAATAAGTAATAAAAAATTGCCCCAAAGTAATAAAATGTTCCCCGTTTGCGTTGGGTGTAGTAGAGTCGCTGTTTTTTGCAACGATATAACACTGTTTTTGTGAGGTTTGTGTATTTTTTTCATATCAACACTAAAACAAACAAACTTATCGCAAATATAAACGATTATGTACAATTAACGACTGCTCAAAATTTCTACATTTAAAAACGGGAACGCATCTTATTGCAATAATATTGATAAGAGCTGGTAAACTATCGATTTTATCGAATCATTGACCACTAAGTGTTCTCAGCGCCACCATACTGCGTATTGCGACATGCTAAAAAACCGTTGCGTCTTTTTACACATGAAGCAAAATTAGCTTGGATGTTTGTTATCTGTGGTCTAACTAACTTGTATACTGGAAATTTGATGGTGACGGCAAGGTGGCGAAAGAGAAGGCAATTTTTTTCATTATCCTTGTATAAGCCTGCCATCTAATTTTCAATATCCTTGAACGGTGCAGTCATCTAATTTTCAATATCCTTATATGGTGCTGCCATCTAGTTTTCATTTTCATCCGGCGGATTATACACGATAAATCGATTTTAGTTATAACGAGTTTTAAGTCATCAGATGGCAGCACTTACAGTTGTAAAGATGTCGTGGGCAAAATGTATGAAAAAACTGGAAGTCATCTTTGTTAACAGGTGATAGGAAATAAGTTTTTGCGCACTTTTGAGTAACCATCAACAATATTGCATCAATAAATTTTTTTTTCGTGCTTCGATATAACCAAAGATAACTAGAACAAGATACCTAACTTCCATATTTTTCATACATTTTGAACACAACCGATTTCCGATGGTTAGTGCTGCTATCTGATGACTTAAATTCTCATAGAATTGTCACTATCAGCAAAACCGATTTATTGTCATAGTCCGTCATCGATCGTTGAGCGGATCAAGATTGTATATGAAAAAGGTGTAGTAGTTTGGTCAGCTCGATGCTTAAGATAACATGCAGATTAATGATATTGTCATTTTCCGCACTTAACGCTATTGCCATATTTTTTGCACTTTAAAGTACGAAAGAAAAGTGAGAAATTGGCTGTCAGAGTGGGAGTTTATATTGAGGGGTTATATTTATTTTCAGGTCCCATTCTACCAAAACTTAAAGTTTGATATGTCGTAAGCCAGGTTTCAGAACCATTGTGCATAAGGTCAGGCTCACCGGGGCACCCGATTTTTACTTTTTTAACCTCGGCAAGAGTAGAAAAGAGTAGAGTTCTGATGGTACGCTTTATTTTAAATGATGCGACGATAATTCTTGATTCTTCTGGAAAGTTTCATGTTTGAGAACTAAACATTCGTACACATTATAATTTATCGGATGGCAGCACCGTACAGTCGTCCTCATGGATACTGAGAAATTTGTTTCACCTTTCAGTAGTCATGTCTTGGCATTGTCGTCAGTTGATTTTGACGTTAAGGAGTTATATCTACCAAATGCTCAAAAAAGCAAGGCTTTTTTCATGATTTTTTTTACAGGACATTTGAGATTTAAGGTATATAAATAATATATCATTGGATTGACCAACTCTTGCAGAATAGAAAAAATATTTTTATTGCTATTTTTGTTAAAAAATGGCGGCTGTGCAGCGATTGCCGTGAATCGCTTATTTTAAAAGCTGTTCCGCGGCGAGCAGTAGAAGTCGTGCCCAACTCCACCTAAAACAAAAAATTTTTCATTATCTACATAAGTGTTGCTAGTGAAGTACACATCATTATATTTTTAGAATTTTTCTTTGCAAAATGGCAACGGTTTGAAAAAAAAAAGTTCTATTTCGACAAAAAAATCGACTTTGATTGTTTATAACTTTAGTTGTTGTTAATCAATCGCTCAAATCATGTGTACTTCACTAGATAACCTAATGAAGAAGCTACAGTTAAAATTTCAAGTCAATGTAAACTTTTTCAGTTCTACTGCTCGCCGATTTTGAAAAAACATGGTTTTGAGAAAAACGCGTTTAAAGTTTCAAAATGCTATTGTTCGGACCCTTGACTCGACACTTTGAATACCTTAGTATGTTCCTCTGGCTGTTTGATTTCTTCCACTGCAATCCAGTGGGAATAAAGTGCACACGCGGTCGGTATCAAAAAGCAAATTTTATTAGAGTGAACAAAAGCCCTTTATTACGGTGGAGAAAAAACAATACGGTGACCGACCGATCGAATAATTTTATTGCTACTGATCGTAAGCGGGAAGATGAGAGTAGATCAGAAAACGAAATCTGTACTGATATGCCTTATCACAACTACTAGTTCCCCCGTGCAGTGAGCAAAGAGAGAATCAATAAAAACCATGAGAATTTATGCTGCACGGGGGGCGCTCAGATTGAGCTGATCTATATACCTAACATGCCGGCCACCTAAATTCTATTTAGGAATTTACCAATGCGAAAAAAAACTTAATCTAACTTATAAATAACTTTCAGTTGCTCTTCGAAGTTACAGGTCGTCCTTCGGGGTTGGATTCGGAGGTTGAGGGTCGGCGGAGATCGTCGACTGCGTGGTTTCTACTTTCTCGAATGGTAGCAAACAGACACGCGCAGCCTGCCGCTTGTAGACTGCTCCAGTCGGCGTTCGTACCTTCACTACCCTCACTACGCCGTCGGGGCCAGGGTAGATTTCGATGATGCGAGCTAGCGGCCATTCGATAGCTGCGCTTCCGTCTTCCTTGAGGACCACCATTTGGCCCACTTTGAGCGGTGTGGCACGAAGAAATCGTTGGTTCTGGTTATGGAGCTGCGAGATATACTCCCGCTTCCACCGTTTCCAATGATGCTGAACCAGCTGCTGTAGTTGCTGGTAGTGTTGCAGCCGATTTGTGGGGACATCCGTGTAGTCCGGGTCGGGAATTGCCAGCAGGGATGTGCCCGTCAGAAAATGACCAGGAGTAAGCACGTTTAATTCACCCGGATCTTCTGACAGTGGGGTGAGAGGGCGCGAGTTCATACCAGCTTCGATCTGAGTGAGGACCGTCGTCATGTCTTCAAAAGACAGTGGGGTGAGAGGGCGCGAGTTCATACCAGCTTCGATCTGAGTGAGGACCGTCGTCATGTCTTCGAAAGAGAGCTGTCGTTGACCCAGGACTCGGATTAGTGATGTCTTTGCGGATTTTACGGCCACCTCCCAGAGGCCGCCGAAATTGGGTGCTCGTGGTGGGATAAACTTCCAGCTGATGTCACGCTGGGTAGCTTCAGTAGCGATTTTTGCCGTCGCGACTGGGTCACGTAGTAGATCGTAGAGCTCTCGAAGATGGTTGCTGGCGCCTTGGAAGTTGAGACCATTGTCCGAATGAATCTCAGCAGGTAAACCTCGACGAGACACGAAGCGTCGCAAAGCAGACAGGAAAGCAGCGGTAGTGAGGTCCCCTACCAGTTCGAGGTGGACCGCCTTAGTGCTAAAACACACGAAAACGGCGATGTATGCCTTCTGAGCTGCAGCCTTTCGGTGAACGGGCTTCAAAAAGACCGGACCGCAGTAATCCACACCAGTGACAGTGAAAGCTCGAGAGGGAGTGGTACGGGATTTTGGGTATTGGCCAAGGGTTGCGAGACAGGGACATGTTTAGCTCGAAAACAGCGAATACAATGTCGGAACGTGTAGGTTGCCAGTGCCTTGCCGTTTATGGGCCAGAATTCTTGCCGGATTTGAGCGAGCGTCATACGAGGACCAGAATGAAGCGAGATTTCGTGATATGCGACTGCCACTTGTCGCGAAAAAGAGTGATTCCCAGGGATAATCATGGGGTGTCGAACAGCGTACGATTCTTCGGCAAGATTGAGCCGGCCACCAACTCGAAGTATGCCGTGCTGGTCTAGGAACGGGTTGAGTAACTTCAACGACGAACTAGCAGGAACAGCACGATGATTAACAAGCGCCTTTATCTCCACAGCGAATGACTCCCGTTGAATACCTCGCACCAATGCATACTTAGCCTCTTGTAAGTCCTTGACGTTAAGCATCGGGGTTGCGAGGAGCGATCTGCGACGTTGACAACTTCGTACGAATCTCACGCAGTATGCCGTAATCCGCAACATCCTCCAATAACACGAATATCGATCCAACAGTGGATCCAGTTGACCGTGCTCCGTTACCACGAGCACGTTCTTCTTCTTCTCCAGCAGTTCTTCTGCAGGCTGCTCGTATTCCAAATGTTCCCGGGTATTCCAATGTTGATCAAGAAGCGATAACCAGTGTGGACCATGAAACCAGTGTGGTAGCTCTGCTAGGTCCTTTGGCATAACTCCTCGCGACACGAGATCGGCTGGATTCTCTGTCCCTTTCACGTGATTCCACTGGTGTCTTTTCGTAATCTCCTGGATGTGTGAGACCCGGTTAGCAACGAAAGTAGGCCAGACGTATGGTGGCAGCTTCAGCCACGATAGTACGATAGTCGAATCTGACCAGAAACGAGCCTCGATCTCCTCCATCTTGAGTGCGTGCACGGTCGCACGATATAGTTTGGCAGCAATATGGGCACCGCATAGCTCTAACCTCGCGAGTGTGGCCTTCTTCAGGCTTGCAGGACGAGATTTTGCTGCTAGTAATTCGACCTTAATCTGCCCGGACATGCTAATCGAACGGCCATAGATGCATGCTCCGTAGGCTGCCTCGGATGCGTCGGAGAACACATGGAACTCTGTCAGTACCGGATGATCGGTGAATGCGTGTCGATCCACCTTGACGTTGGCGAGTGACGGAAGTTGTTGGTAGAAATCTGCCCACTGCTTCTCCAAATCCGGTGATAACGGATCATCCCAACCCTGAGTAGCCACCCAGAGTAGTTGCATTCGAATCTTAGCCCAGGCAATAACAGGAGCTGTGAGACCGGTAGGATCGAATAATTGAGCAATGACGGAGTACACCTTGCGCCTAGTCCACTGTCCGCTTACAGTGAGACCTGATACATCGATGCTTAGCAGATCTGGCCCTGGCTGCCAGCTAATTCCTAGCGTTTTCACACGCTCCTGGTCGAAACTCAAAGCAAACGATGTTCCCAATTCATCGGAAGTTAATTCTGACAATACTGCTTTCGAGTTCGATACCCATTTGTGCAGTCTGAAGCCACCTTTTGACAACAGCTGTACCAATTCTTGCCGCAGCAAGATAGCCTCTTCTTCCGATTCCGCCCCACCGATATAATCGTTGACGTAAAAATCGAAAACTAGCGCCGTCTTCGCTCGTGGAAATTGATCACCTTCATCATGCGCCAGTTGCTGTAAACACCGTGTGGCGAGGAACGACGATGGCGCTAACCCGAAAGTGACCCTGGACATCTCATACGTCGAAATTGGTTCCGTTGGTGAGAACCTCCACAAGATCCGGAGCAAAGGGGTGTCATCGGGGTGTATTATCACCTGCAGGTACATCTTCTCGATGTCAGCAACTAGAGCCACCAAATGCTTGCGGAACCGAAGAAGCAGATCGAAGAGTGAGTCTTGGATCACCGGACTCGTCATGAGGGCGTCATTCAGTGAGCGGTTTGATGTCGTCTTGGCTGAACCGTCGAATACCGGTCGAATCTTCGTCGCCGAGCTTGATTCCTTGAAGACCGGATGATGAGACAGATAGCAGGCAATCCGTTTATCGCGCTTCAATTCCTTCTCTGGAACGATTGCCATATGATTTTGATCCAAGTACGCTTGTATTGCTTCGTTGTATCGCTTCCGAAGCTTCGAGTCCTTCTCGAATCGCCGTTCAAGCTGCAGTAGTCTCCGCAAGGCCATGTCCTTCGATTCGCCGATCATTTGCTCGAAACCCATTCGCTTTGGCAGACGCACGACATATCGCCCAGTCGAATCACGGGAGAAAGTATTTTGAAAATGCTCCTCGCAGTCTTGCTCTTCCTGTGTCAGCTTCGGCACATCTTGTAGCTCTACAATCGTCCAAAACCGCTCGATTTTCTCTTCCAAGGTGCTTGTGTTGATCGTCGCGTGGCAACACGGAACAGGGTTCAGGCTTCCCAAGTCGGCCTTGCCGGCTGCAATCCACCCGAAAACGGTGTTAACAAAGAGTGGAAGTCCTTCGCCGATGCGCTGAATTTGCACTCGACCACTATTCAAGAGCAAGAATTCGTAGAAGTACTCCAAACCCAGGAGAAGATCGATCGATGCTCGCTTGTTAAAACCAGGATCCGCCAACGCCATGTCAGATGGAAGTTTCCAATTACCGATTGGAATTGTTGTTGACGGTTGGTCCTCCGTAACCTTCTTGATGACCAGGAAGTCCATCGGTCCCGAATAATCCGAAATTCGAGAACCGATCGTGGCAGACACAGAACCGTTTATCTGAACCCGCGCACTGCCGACACCAGAAATTGGGATATTGACTCCGTTTCTAGGTAGCTTCAGAAGCTGGCACAGCCTCTCCGAGATAAGATTTGCTTGCGATCCGCTGTCCAGTAGCGCTCTCGCTGTATGCAACCGCCCATTGCGATCCTTCACCGATACCAAAACCGTCGACAAAAATATGTGCGCCTCCCTCGAATCTGCTGAAATATTGGCCGCGTAGATTGTAGCCACCGAGCTTTGAAGAGACTGCCGAGGAATTTCCACTGTAGCTGTCGTAGTCGTGGAGGAAACAGAACTACCTGATTGAGATTGATCAGAGACCTGAGCATCAGCCGCAGAACCAGAACCGGATGCTGATGGCCCAGGATGAAGTAGAGTGTGATGCTTCTTGCGACACGTACGGCAACGGTACTTGGAATTGCAGTCTCGACTGTAGTGATCACGTCGGAGACAGTTGCTACATAGTTTTTTCGAATTGACGACCTGGAACCGCTTATCCAAAGGCATCTTCACGAACTGTGGACAATTACTTAAGTAATGAGGACCGCTGCAAGAGACACATTTTGGCGAGTAGCCTTCCGACGCTGCGTGGACTGACAACTTCGGTGCTGGTTTCTTAAACGGAGTGGACATAGAGAGTGGTGGGGCACGCTGGTTTTCGGAGGACTGGTCGACTGCAATCGCATCCAGAATCCGGGTTTGACCTTCTAAGAACTCCATCACGTGTAGATAGGCAGGCTATTCCCTTTTCACGGCAAACTCCTCCCATTCCTTCTGCGTGGCATCGTCCAGCTTCGATACTAATAGCTGCGTCAGTATCGCTCCCCAACCCGTTGTTGCTTCTCCTAATAAATCCAAAATTTTCAGATGTCGATCGAAGCAATCGATGACGTCATGGATTCCACTCGCAGTCATCTTTTTCAACTTCGGGTACTGTAGCAAAGCGTTTACGTGTCGCTTTTTCTGCAAGTACACATTCGAATAACGTTTGGTCAACGCAGACCAGGCAACCCCATAGCTCGCTTCGCTCATTGGGAATGCATCAACGACCTTCAACGCCTCACCCTTTAGAGACGCTCGTAAATAATGAAAACGTTGTATCGCGCTCAGATCCGGATTGCCATGGATCAGCGATTTAAATGTGTCATAAAATGGCAACCATTTGTCGAATTCCCCATTGAATTCTGGCAGATTTATTTTGGGTAATTGAATATTGCCACATGCCTCTGTGCGTGAGGTTCCAGAGGGGGTGGGGGGAGTAATGAGAGTGGTGGATGGCAATTTCGCTTTCAACTCTGCCCTTACCTTGAAGTACAACTCCTCAAACTGGGCCCGAGTGTGCTTGTGTTCATTCACCTTTTCTACATGTTCCTCCATCTCCTCTATTTGCGTTTGAGCCTCTTCGAATTCGTCCCATTTTTCGTCGAGTTTGTCGATTCTGGATTGGACCTGGAGAGCGTGATTGGCCGGGTCGTATTGCTTCAGGAACCGTTCCGTTCGTAAAAGAAAATCGACAATGTTGTCGCGCACATGCAGCTTCGGCTTAAGCTTCTTCGTCATCTTGCCAGCATCCGTCGACGAAAACTGTAGAAAGAAATTCGAAGCACGCACAGCACCACAAAGTCAACTGATAGTTAATTGGAGAGAGGCTCACCTGAGAGCCTAAATGAATAGGCCTTGTATTTATTAAAACTGCCAACAGGAACAATCTCCAATTTTTCCGATAAGGTTGTGAACATCACCGGAAAGCTGCATTCAGCTTGATCGAAAGACAGCCCAAAAGTCGAAATGGTTGTAGAAAAGTACGCGCCTCCGGAAACGAGTATACTTTAAATATTGTGAAACCACCGTTTAGGTTCCACTGTCGCACGAAATTCTTGCTCGAATCCGTCACCCCAGTGATCATCAGTCGGTCCGTTCCACCTACACGTATTGTGATCATCCTGGCCAAAACGAATTTGGATAGGCCGTATGCAGGAACGTCAGTTCTCCAAGCGAGGCAAAGTCCACCGGGAAACGAGAGAGGTCGGTTGCAATTTATCCGCTGAAAAATAAGAGAAACTCCAGCCTACTCACCGTGTGAGCCTGGCTAAACAGGCCTTGTATTGTAACCGTATGTATAATACGCTCCCCCGGTAACGAACAACGATTTATTGAAAAAAAAAAATGGTATTTCTACCGTTTTGGTTCCGCAGAATGATTTATACCGTCCGTATAAGTCGCAATCAAAAATCGTATCCAATTGATTCCAATATCACAGTCCAGCAAGAAAAAAACCACATGTGCGTTCTCACGAGAACAATAGCAGTGCAGCAAATTAACGATGCCGACAACCAACGCGCGCGCGATAAAGATGGCGAAAATCTATTCGCGCTAAATGTGAATGCGGTATCCAAGAAAAATTTCACACACCCGTGGCCAACAATCCTGGTCACGGCACCAATGTTCGGACCCTTGACTCGACACTTTGAATACCTTAGTATGTTCCTCTGGCTGTTTGATTTCTTCCACTGGAATCCAGTGGGAATAAAGTGCACACGCGGTCGGTATCAAAAAGCAAATTTTATTAGAGTGAACAAAAGCCCTTTATTACGGTGGAGAAAAAACAATACGGTGACCGACCGATCGAATAATTTTATTGCTACTGATCGTAAGCGGGAAGATGAGAGTAGATCAGAAAACGAAATCTGTACTGATATGCCTAATCACAACTACTAGTTCCCCCGTGCAGTGAGCAAAGAGAGAATCAATAAAAACCATGAGAATTTATGCTGCACGGGGGGCGCTCAGATTGAGCTGATCTATATACCTAACAGCTATAAATCTTAAGAATCGCAATAACAAAGTCCCTAATAATTTTTTTACCTTCAGTCAGCTATCCCTAGCTAGCCGTAAAATTGTCCTTCCTGGGTTTTATTTTCCACTTCTTCCTTTTTGTCATCTGATGTATGGCTGCGCCTAGCCTCTTTCGCGATGTCGGACATGCGATGCTTAGCGACTTTGACACAGTTGGCGCCCGATCCCACGAAAAACTCAAACTTGTCACTCATATTTAAGTACTTTTGAATATAACTCACAGTTAAAAAGTATAGAAAAATTCAAACAAAGAATGTACACAATGAGAACGGCTGATCGACTAAACAAAGGGAAATTGTGAGTAAACACGTTCTGTAGAGACGCTATAACGGTCGAAATTTGATGCAGAGACCTCTATACTTCAAATTTGAAACACGATAACGATCGTAGGTAACTTCTGCTAGTTTACAAAGCCTCGAAATAAAAAAATATAACCCCTTAAGTATACATCATATTAACAGTGTATAAATTAGTTCGGCTTTTGTTCACGCGCAGCGACAATCATGTCCGATGAATTCTGCAAGAGTCAGGTATCTTGTTATAGCCATCTTTGATATAACGTAACGAAAAAAAAGATGCCTTATATCGAGGTATGACTGTAATGTTGATCGAATCTGTGTGCTACCCCGACAGAGGAGATCAAGGCATTTTTCTGATAACACAGTTGAAAGCTGGTTTTACACTGAAAATTTGACGGCTCATATACTTTGAAAGCCAGCATGTCAAAACGTTTTTGTGTTAGGATCAGCGTTGCCAGGTATCCAGATTTAGCTGGATTATCAAGATTTTTGAACATGTATCCAGGTAAACAGATTTGATGTCCAATTATCCAGATTTTTCATGAATGATCCAGATTTTATCCAGATTTTATTTTCTCTGTTCCGCAAAAAGGTCATCACTTCAAATTTGGCGCGAAATTTTGCAATTTTGTCACCCCAAATTTTACGTACCCCAAGACTTTTATCCGAAGAACTTACCTTTCACCCCACGAAATGACTTCCAGATTTTCTCCAGATTTATTTTTGGCCTTTTCCAGATTTTTAAAAAAATGACCTGGCAACGTTGGTTAGGATTGTTGTAGTCGCTGCCTAGAACTAATATGACACTGTTAAGTAAGGGTTGTTGTAGTCGCTGTCTAGAACTAATATGAGCAGTTTCGGTTGAAACAGGCTCTTATATAGGCCAAATAGTACATTCCGAATTACTAGGTCTATAATTCTGTCGACCGTGCTTGAGAAGCAATCGAATAACGGCCAATCAGATCAATCGAAATTTGCGTTTCAACAAGAATTGACCATTTTCAATAATATAGTTGCCTGTCATATTAGGCTTGACAATTTTGAAGGTTTGATTATGCGATAACCTAATTTTTATGCAGATAATGAAAGCTGTTAGGGTGTTGTGTTTATTTATCTTATTTGCAAAAAAAAAAATCTATGTCCTTTCGAGCGACCTTCTGGCAGTTGACCGGAACATTCGCCATGGCGGACGAAAACATGCATGTAGGCATGTTTTAAAGCTTTTTGTTCGTTTTTTATTGATTCCTCCTCCGTTTTCGCGGCAAAATTGTTGGAATAGATCTTGCGCTTCAAGTTTGCCAGTCGTTGCCATCCAGGGTGAGATAGGTCTCAGTCGGTGTGAATTTTGCGTTTTTTTGCGGATTTTGCGCGTTTTTACTACTCCATGGCGCGAATTTTACGGAAAGCCTTGCCACCTTGCTTTAAACAACCTAGAATTTAATATTGAAGGATTTCGCACCCATTCGACTGAGAAGTTGGCAGCACCCTTTCAGATTTCAATGAAATTTTGTGGGTGCAAGGCAATTAAGCAATTTTGCATACTTCCTTCATTTTTTTTTTTTTTCAAAATATTATCTGACCTCAAGGGATTCAAGGGATGACTTTTGGAAAATTGTTAGAATTTTCATTTAGAATTATTGAAGAAAATTACTTTAGGAACAAAAATATATTTAAAAAAAGGTCATCTCTGATTTTAAAAAAATTAGGTTCTTAGATAGACAATTACACTATCTTAAACTCTTCGGAACATTTAAAAAAGAGCATTCTCAAGGGGAAAAAGCATATCTAACAAAAAATTCTCTATTTAAAAATCTCAAATTTGTTTGAAATTGCAAATATCTAATTTTGTTCAATTTTCAATTATTTTGTCAATGTGTTTATTTTTACCAATGTTAAAATGGTTTTTTTAGTACAAACGCGAAAAAAGGTATCACCGCAGACAAGCAGACCTGCCACGAAATTTCTCTTCGTGGATTTTAATAACAGTCAATTCAGTTTCAGTTACGCAGAATATGGCACACCACCGCTGCCACTGACAGGGTTATCAATAACATTTTGAAATTAACTGGAATAATGTTGAAAATAAAAGTGAAAAAACTGGAACCCTCATATGAGAGGAATAAAATTAACATGTGAGAATTCTATTAGGCAAAGCTTATTTATTCGCTCAAGATTTTGCATTAAAAAAAAAAAGTTTTTCTTTAAATTTGATTAAATTGGGTGTCAATTTCGCAAATCGAGATTATATACCACAGATATGACAAGGCGCCAATCACTTAATATGTAGTATTCTCGCTCCAGGCCACAATCAAAAATATTTAAAAATCTCACGTCTAAGTCAGCACTATTAGAATACAGATTCTACAAAAAAGTTGCTTTATCCATTATTGACCCTTTTGCTTCTACATTGTTTTTAATGTTTTTTTTTTAATTCTACACGCAAAAGTTGGACTGTGTGTAACCACATCAATATTGCGTTTTTCTAGAGCAATTTCTGTACTGTTTCGGAACCAGTACAACGAATGTGTGTTGTTCATTACGCATTTGGTGCTCTAGCGAATGTTCAATGTATTGGACGGCTCAAAATCAAAACACTTTTAAAGTATTAACCGTTGCTAGTATTGCCATGATGATTCGTACAGGTATTGGTAATATTTTCCAAAATGCTGCTATCGTTAAAGCAGTGCAAGCAGTAATCAATACTGATGATTTTGGTGCTGATTAGGTTAACGCAAATATGCACTGATCGATTCACTATCATGAATCCGATTCACTATCATGTCATTCAAAAACATCATCGAATAAATAACAATTAAAAAGACATTGGATTTGTTCCAAACATTTTTCATTTAACGACGATTCATATGCATTCGGTTCCACGTTACTGGCACCAGCGTCAGTAAATTCTGTTGCAACGAGACTCGCTGTTGGCTGTTTCGGTTGCTGACGGTGATTAGGGATGCACAAGCTTTTGATACGCACCGACTCACGAATGTAACCAGCGGTTTTTTGAGCGCCCCAAAACTGATCGTTTGCCCGAAACCGAAGTTCTACCGAAACACTACGATTTTGTGTGTATTATACATATTCTTATTTCAATCTCTGTAAATGTATTTATTACGAAACTGTTGCGTTATCTTTTTGCAATGGGCGATCTTCGAAAAAAAAAATCGATTCTCCTGCATCGTATATCAGAATTATTAAAATCGATTCATAAAAAAATCAAGCCTGAAAAATCGATTTAGCAAAAAATCGATTTTTGTTTGGTATAAGCTTTTTACGACCTTTTTTGGCTATATTTATGGAGATTTTGTTTTGTTTGCGTTTTCTGGTTTATCAATCATGTTCAACGAGTTTTCGTTCACAACATCTACTAACGATACGGCTTTTTTAGTTTATTGCCATCTTCTTTTACCGCGTGTACTCTTTGGCGGTTTTTTCTACTAAAAGTTTTCGTTGTCGCTCATCCCATAGACCATTTCACGAGACGTTTGTGAACTTGATTCATGAACAAAATTTTGACAGAAAGTTTGGAACCGCTGACATAATGCACGTGAAAGCATCATCAACATCAGCAGGATCCGTGACACCTGTCAGTTCGTGAAATGGTCTATTGTTTAGGATGCACTAAGAGCAATCCAAACCTGTATAATTGGGTTGTTTAGCTAATTCAAATCGTGATTTAAAAAGCGAAGGATAATGATAGAATTTTTTTTAAATCACGTTTTACTTAGAAAATTCAGATCTTTCAGATGATAGAAAAAACTGATATAGCTGAACAACCCAATTCATAAAAAAATCGGTACATCCGCAGCACAAACTCAAACAAACAAATATGGCGAGCGCGACACCATGCTGAACAGAATGCAGCACGGCATATACACGAACATTTAATTCAACTTTTGCAATATTTGAGTTAACGAGTTGAAAAATAGGTTGAGGTAGCAAATGTGAAATAATGTTGGCTAATATCCAAAATGGTAAATTCAATATCCAATGCAATGCAAAATTTCAGCTCAATCGGAATTCAGGAGTATTTGGTCTAAATTTCACTTTCTCGACTTCTGAAGAAAAGCACAGTTTGTAATATTTTTTTTTTTTTGAGCCAAATGTCTTATGCCTTTTTCACACTATAGCAGATATCACGTGATATCGCGTATCTTGAACATACATACATCTAGTTTTCACGAAAAGTTTGGAGTATGGGATTTGAAATCAAGATGAGCAATATTACATCATGTGAACGGGTTATTAGAAATGTATAAAACGTCGAGGTCGGGTGTTATCCGAAAAATCGAAATTTTGCTAACTGTTCGTGAGGGCTAAACATTGAACACTACTTCTAAATAAAACTGTCAAAGTCCATTAACCGGTTCTTAGAAAAGAGCGAAAGAACGAACGGCTCACGAAAAAGAACCACGGTTCTTTGGGCGCAGCAGAACTGTTTGGTTTGCGCGAACCCGAAGTTTACCGAGACAACACGAACTGTCAACGCTCGTGAATCATTGTGAACCATGAGTCAGTTCAGAGCCGCTCTTGCAAAAGAGCCGTTTCACCCACCCCTAATCCTTGATATATTTCACAACGCATGCGTATTAGCCAAATTTCATACGGGTTTGTCTATTGATGTCGCGTTTACAAATGCAAAAAAATGGTTACTGCGTTAAAAATACTGGAGGGACTTAAGTTGGCTGCGGATTGTTCTTTTTCAACTCGACGACAAGGTTATCCAGCTTCACTGACCTACAGAAAACGTCAAAATGGGCAGCGTGCCATTACCGTTCGTGGAAAGCTGGATATTCTGGAACCTTGTGGGGGTGGTGACATACTCATGAAAAAAGTTGTCATGGACGTAGACAATTGTTTGAACCAACACAAACATTTGAAATGCGTTTTTCTCGGTTTCATGTCTACTGAACTTTAGTCCATTTTTCAACTATGGTCATCCCGGTAAAAAATTGACACATTTTTCAGATCAGTGTCCGAGTTCCGAGCACACACTTCTTCGGAGAGAAGAAAAAAAATTTGTATACTATCAATAAAGAAATTTTCTTCTCTTCAAAAAAAAAGTGTTCTCGGAATTCGGCCGCAGATTACGTTAGCAACAATAAATGCAATCACTATTCTCTTCAATCCGTTTTGCACACATTTATTTTTCAGGCGAAAAAAAACGATCTTGCCATCCAAAGGATCGATTCAGTAGAAGATCGCGCACAAAGAAATCGATTCAAAAAATCGATGAATCGACCCGAAAAGATCGATTTTGCAAAAATCGGATCGATCTTGCCCATTGCTATTTTTAATACATTTTTGTGTAAAAGCCAGAGCATTTAATAATGTGCGTTTTGAGAGGACACATCGGTTGATGTAAGCTTGAACTTTTGCGTGTATGCCATATCATGTTGCTTTTAATTTGGCAGAGTTCGTGCGAGCAGAGGATAGAAAGAAAAATATGTGCGAAATCCTTATTTACTTCCTCTTTACAGAATTTTTAAAGTTGAATAAAGATATAATTTTTACTTTAAAAAATATTTTTTAAAAAGACAAAAACAATGGGAGCTTGAGCTGATAAAAAATCTAGTTGAAACTGGCAAAATATACAAAAGCGGGATGATTTTGTTATTCAACTGTTCAACTGGATTACTCAAAAAAAAAAAAACTGAAAGAATCTGGTTTAAATTGGAACATTGGCATCTCTGGTAACATTTTTTTAAAATTTTGTATGGAGCTGTAAATTTTAGTAAAGCTTTATATGAATTGCATTATTAACTACTGATTGAATGTTCCCGGCAATGTATACAGTATTAAAGAGTTAGATTTAAAAGCATGTACCAAACCTCTTGGTCCACATGTTTTAATTCTCGTCATTCAATTCTCTCAAACATCAATATTTTATCTTACTGGTACGTTACTCGTTATAATCATACTTCCCTAAAAAGAGGACAGGAGAGAAAAAATCAGTGATACGAACTTTTGCATTTATAAGTATGGTTTTTCAAACGATGTTTTTAGTATTATTCCTAAACATTGGCGCAGTAAAGGTAAAATTCAAATGTTCTGCGTTCCAGACTCAACACAAATAAGCTATACATTAGCGTGGGACAAAAAATTAAAGTCAGCTCCAAGGTCCAGTTTTCATACGATTATTATGGAAAAATCCACTTTTCTAAACGTATTCTCTAGAAATGTCCAGTTTGCTCTTATGAATATATCTATACCTACACGGCATTAGCAGGGAAAACTTTTTTGAGGACTGTAAGGCGCTACGATGCTTGTAGAAACCATGCTTGAATCAATAATTTTTAATAGTTTTTGTCGGCTCGGATTTAGTTCTCACGGCGCGGATTTTCAAACCTCGCGGCGCGGATTTTGCGGATTCAAAACCAAGATTTCTGTAACAAACCTGCCACTGCCACGTCGCGATTCCCCGGGAAAATCGACTTGACCATCTTATTCTTATCTTATACCAGTGGACGGGACTGCCGCTTCCTGACATGTATGTCCATGATCTCCAGATACTACTTCACTGTTTTACCGCATGCACCAACCTCCCGGCCAAGTGCACGGCAGCGATTTAGCCATTTTTTCCTCGGTTTTCCTCTTCAGCATCCTTTGAAGCTTCTTGTCGCTCAGGGTCGTTTTTGACGCGGCGGGGTACTGTTCTTTGAACGCGCACACTTCTGAACGGAGTAGCTTCACTTTTTTCGCCATCACAGTTAGAGTTTGACTGATAGAGTTGTCAATTTTTTTTTCTAACTCATGGTTACTATGATTGATGATGCATGAGTAGTAGCATATCTGTTCAACTGAAGAACCAAAAATGAGACAAAATCTCTTTATTTTAGGTATCGACATCTAGCAATGGAGAGGACGCATTTTACACTCGAAATTTCATTACGCTTATATTCCATTCATTCAATAACAGGACTGTATGAGCTCTCGCCGCTTTTCGCCGAGAGAATCCTTTGTTCTCCCCGGTACTGGTATAGCGAGAGTGCCTTTTCATGATAATCGTACAGTACCACCCGCATACGTGCAACGGTTTTTATGTAGATATATTTTTAATGAATTGCATTGTTGCCCAAGTTGAAAACTGAATATCTTTACTAACGACAATCATTTTTCTACATTGTACTTAATGTCGTAATCAGTTCTGTGTATAGCGCGTCTGATATGCATTACTTGCAATGTTAGGTATAAAAATTCGGTTTCCAAGTCCAACGAAGATGTTCAAGTAAATCAACTAACAGGTTAAAATAGTTTCAACAGTCGCGAGATGTACAATCCAAGAAAATTTGTTAAATAATGTTAAAATGGCTGAAAGATTTTTAGTTTAACCCTCTAGTGCCCAAGGCCGCCATTTGGCGGGCTTCAGTCGAAGTTCCGAAAAGCTTCAATAAACACTTAAAAAGTGTTTATAATGGTTTATAGTGATTTTACCGAAGTCCGTTTAGAAATTAATTTGGGCATTAGAGGGTTAATTTGTTCTATTAACGTTCATTGTGAATTGTTACTGAATTTCCGCTTTAAAGATCTCTTGAATGCGGTCCTGTCTTAGCTTGATTTTGATATATTCAACTATTCAAGATCACCTTTTTGCCTGGTCATTGAAGCAAAGAATAATTTTTTGGTGCATGTTCAAACTATTGGAGCGAACTGTTCGAACGATGCACTGTAATATCAATGTAGGATGGAACAGCAAAAAATGAATGCGAAAGCTTGGGCACCGATTTTCTGTAGAGTTTTGTTTGAAGTTGCATATCTGTTCTGTGATAGTAGGCAAACCCATGGAAAATCGGCTATTGTTGTCCATTTTTTACCGCAAACGTTAGAACTAATATGAGCAGTTTTGACTTGACTTGAATTATATTTTATTTCGATTTTGTTTACAAAGGTATAATTTTTGACAGGATAATTGCTCAGCCCTGATGGCTCATCATCTTTGTTCATAGTAGTGCTTATAGATTGATTATTGAATTATCTTAGAGATTAATTATACATCTTTGCCTTAAGGGCATGGTAAGTTTACAAAATAAAATAAAATTGGATAACCTACCTAACTAATACTAACTTAACACTAAATTGGCAAAGTTAGAATTCCCTCGTAAATCGACTTCTAGCAAACTTCCCTGAACCTAGACAGTATCGCCTGTTTGCGCACCGAAAGTGTATCTAGATCGGTTGGTGAATCTCAGAATTTCGCGTTCTTGGAGGACTGTTAAGGATCATCCGAAGAATCTTGTTTTGGATAACCTGTAACAATTCATGGTGACATTTGGCACAACTTCCCCAGATTGGCAAACCGTATTCTATCACTGGCAGGATTATCATTTTATGGACAGCAAGCTTCTTCTTAAGTGATAATTTGGATTTTTTGTTTATTAGTGGATATTAGTATGTAATTAGGAAGTTGCATAGTGGTCCCCGTGGCTCTGTGGTTAGCGATGTCGGTCGGCTAGCTCTCCAACACGGTTGTGATATCGGGTTCGATTCCCGATCGAGTCGAGGATCTTTTCGAGCTGGAAATTTTCTCGACTCAGCACTGGGGCACGGTGTATCGTTGTACTTATCCTACACATGCAAAATGTGCCAAAAACAATATCGATAACGAATTCTCTCAACTAATCTAGTTGATCGAGACCGCTCTTAGCCCCAAGGCTAAGCGTGCGATATTGAGAGTTATTGAGAGAGGAAGTTGCATTTGTTTGATGTTTTGTCTACATGTGATCTGAATATAAGCTTGCTGTCCAGAACCAGACCGAGGTACACCACCTCTCTGGTCCAGCATATGGGAGTATTGTTAATTTGAACCCTGACGTTATCAGGCGGAACGAGTCGGGGTGAGTTCGAGTGGGGAAACAGAATTGCCTGAGTTTTAGCCGCATTGATGCAAATATTCCAGTTCTTGAAGCAGTCGGATAGAACATCCAGACCCGCAGATTTCTTGTCAGCGAACAAATCACTCGCCCTTTGTACATGATGGCAGTGTCATCTGCGAACATAGAACACCACCACCCGGAAGGGAAGGAACGTCTGGCGTGAAAATGTTAAAAAGGATAGGACCTAGAAGGCTACCCTGTGGGACTCCAGCGTCAACATTGAATGTATCAGACTGAGAATTGTTCAGGCAGATCCTGAATGATCTACCCGACAGATAGTTTTTGATGATCTTCACGAGGAAGATGGGAAAGTTGTAACGATGCAGCTTATAAACAAGGCCATCGTGCCAGACGTTGTCGAACGCTTTTTCAACGTCTAACAACGCCATGGCGGTTGTTTTGGAAACGGATTTGTTCCGTCTTATAATGGTCGTTACTTGAGTGAGTTGGTGCACTGTGGAGAGCCCCTTCCTGAAGACATATTGTTCTCTAAGAAACATATTGTTTTGGTCAGCGAACTTTATAAACGTCTCAGAATTAGTCTTTCAAATAATTTCGAAACGGACGATAGGATGCTAATGGGCCGGTAGCTTTTAGCGTCAGTGGGATCATTCCCAGATTTGTGGAGAGGGATAACTTTAACAAGCTTCCAACGGGATGGGAAGTAGCTCAGTGCCAAACACTTGTTAAAGATCTTTGCGAGGTGATGGAAGAAGTCAATGCTTAAATTTTTCAACTCGAGATTGACCACACCATCGACACCCGCGGCCTTCATATTTTTACAAGATTTAATGGTTGCCTGGTTGCTGGTCTCGTGGTACGATGCTGGCCTAACAAGTCAGTCGTCGTAGATTCGAGTCTCGGCTCGGGAGAGACTGTTAGTATCAGTAGGATTGTAGCGCTAGCCCCGCAATTGTCCTGTACACTTAACAGTTGGCTGCGAAGTCTGTGTATAATAAACAGGAGTTCGAGTTCCGAATCGGAATGTAGCACCCAATGCTTAGCTTAGGCTTAATGGTTACCATTACCTCATCTGCAGAAATTTTTGATTCATCAGGGACGTCTAGAGTTGTGACAGAGATTCTTTACATGCGACCACATCAGGTTCAAAGGGACTCACCAGGGAACGACTAAGGTTATGCGAATTTTCGAAATGCTGACCAAGTGCATTAGCTTACTCAGTTGGTGTTATTAACTGAACTTGGCCTGCGTGTTGATCAAGATGGGAGAGAGGAGAAATAGGCCTGGGCTTGTTTTTCAATGATTTGGTAAGTTTCCAGACGAGGTTTGCACAATCTGGGAGGGAGCGAATGTGATTCTCAAAGCTTTTGTTTCTGAGATCCACCACCCGGGTCTTGATAATTTTATTGAGATGGTTGCAATGAGTTTTTGAATGGGGCAGACCAGTACGTTGGTAATAGCGCCTAGTTGTGTTACGGAGTCTTATATAGGATTTAGTTAGGCTGTCTAGATTCAGGAACTCACCAGGTCGGAGACAGGAAAAAATCAGTCTCGGACTGTGGATAGTGCCTCGTCAATGGATTGCAAGCACTGTTCGATGTCGTCTGTTGTCTCTGGCTCGATGTTGTAGCGGATGTTGGTCGCGACACACTGATGAAACCGGGTCCAGTCGGCACGATTATAGTTGCGACGACGATATCTAAACCGGTTGGCGGAGAATCGCACTTCGACCACCACTGGATAGTAGTCGGAGCTCAGTTCTTGGTAGGCGATTGAATTCGAGATGTTTGCCATGTTGGTGATGAAGAAGTCGATGGTCGAGTGTATACCAGAACGGCTTAACCGGGTGGGAGAGTCTGTAATGTACGATGTGCGAAGCTGCTTGCAGGTCGTTGTAAACGATTTTACCATTTGGATTACTCCGCCTATTGCCCCAGGTTTGATGTTTGGCATTTAGGTCTCCAGCTAAAATGAAGTTTCGCCGATGTCGAGTCAGTTTCGCAAGATCGTTTTGTAGATTACTGGGAGAATCATTCCTAGAACTGACTTGCGATGGACAGTAGGCTGCCATGACAATGATAGGGTCGACAGGAGTAGAAACCTCGACACCAACTGCTTCGATTATTTTTAGTTTGAAACTGGGCAGTAGCTTGAAGCAGATGTTCCTCCTCAATTTGATGGCTACGCCTCCACCTGTCGTGAGGGCTCGATCGAGCCGAACAACTCGGAAATCGGGAAGATAAATGTTGACGTCGGGTTTAAGATGCGTCTCGGTAATATTGGCAATGTCGATATTCCGCTCGTTGAGGAAAGCGGCGAATTCGATGATTTTGCGTTTGAGCGAGCAAGCGTTTCAATTAGCGATGTTAATGTATTCACGGTCCATACTTGGTGAGAATCGAAATCGCTATGTTCTACGTAGGTTTTGCAAGTACGAAGGGCTAAGTACGCTTCGTCCAAAAGATGCACGAATTCTTCTGTAGAAAGCAGGGAGTCTGCGTTGGTTTCATCGGTGTCTGTTCGTGTGAACTTCATTCCAGTAGCAGGGGTTGAGAGCCTCGGAAGTCCCGGTGGAGGCGAGGAACGGTTCAAAGCCGTGACATCAGCAAACAAGGTTGTTAGGCGATTATTCATTGGCAGAGGTGTAACACTGGGATCTGACGTCGCGAAGTAATAGCGGGAAAATTTTGTTCGTTGTTCATGGGGACCTTTCTGCGACTGGGTTGGTTGTTGGTCGAGGCTCTTCTGCGGACCTCTATTAATTCCGCCCGCTTTGGGTAGGTTCGACTGGTAGTCTTATGTTCAGCTCCACAATAGGACACATGAAAAAATGTCCAATAGCAAGAGATGGCGCTTTTTCAGTGGTAGTAAAATCAAAATTTCTCCGAGTATTTTGCTCATTGACCTAGAATACAGCTATCAAATGTCTTCTATACATTTTATTCTAACTTTCTGGTACTTACTTTCACTAAACGCAATCTATTTTTATCAAAACACATGTTTTTCCTATATAACTCCATTGCGTCTTACTACCATTCGTCCATGAGCCCGTGGTATTGATTTTGACAACGGCTCAAAATTAGGGCGAGAGACGTGTGGTTAAAAGCGGATGCGCACAATACTCATTAAGGTGGTTCAAGGTTGCAAAAAGCAAGTTATCTCTTAGAAATCTTCATACAAATTTAAAATGCAATACGATAAGCGGAGTCACCAGTAATTGACTTCCGATAAGTTTAGGATTTTTGAGGGCTCAAATGGAAGCAATAAAATTTTGTTCTGGCTCTTTGCTATCAAGTTTTAACATTTCCATCTGACGATGAACCGCTTACTGCCGGTACCCGCATAACTGTCCCATACTGATTTTGGTAACTTTTGAGTTATCATCGGGAATCGACTTAATTGTTATCATATTTTCTGGAAAAAAATTGAAATTGATACTTTTGTATGGAAAAACATAGAAAAAATACCGAGTTGTTTTTGTCTCATATTGAAAGTACCCGCATTACAGTCCCACTGCATAGTGGTACAAACTGCAAACATATAATTTTGCTCCAGATTAGTGTATATCGGATTATTTTAGGCATATATAAGTATGTCATTTAATTAACTAGACTAATGTTGTTTTTCTGTAGTACAAGCTACGTTGCCAATGATACAACCGGTTGCTGGTTGAATTTATATGTGATGGGACAAAATATGCGAGTACTTTTGAAATGTACCCGCATATTTTGTCCCATTTTGTCTTTTTTCCAAGTTATATAACGTAAAACCAATTCCATCCATGGTTTATTGTTCTCAACGATAAACTTGTGCTGCCATGAAACTGTTATGGTCATTGGTTCTGGATGTAATTGCTGGAAATCCGAAAATTCACAGATAATATTAAATCGCCGTTTTCTCAACATGTTGTTTTTCATTATGGGACAGTTATCCGAGTACCGGCAGTTTAATACTCTTAGCCAAGCAACGACATCTAGTTCTGATGTGAATGAAAAATCGATAGTTTCAGCATTTTTTTAATAGATGGAAATACACAAACAGTTGCGCTCACTGGTGTGATTTATTAGCAAAAATTAGCGGCGGTGTCCCATTCGCACACACTGGGTCGGCGGTTTCCATTAGTTGGCAGGCGTCGGGTGCGTGCGTTTGGCCGCATTTGATTCAGCGGTAGGCGATATGGCAATTTTTAGTCCCGTGTCCAAACATTAGGTAGTTCGAGCATTGAGTGACGTCACCCAGATAGCTTTAAAATGCATGAAACCAAGGGGCTCTTGTGGCTGTCAAACTCCATACATTTTTCATCTACCACTCATTGATTCCGGAACCAGCGATTCTGGTACCCACCTTTTGGTTGGTAAAACAACTGAAATAGAGTAAATGTCCCATAATTGTCAGTAGACTTATTCTCGAATAAATATCCTTATAGATGAAAACAACAAAACCTCAACGTTTGTTTTCGGTACAACGTGCGCTTCCAATGAATAAGATGGTTTTCGTAAGCATTTGAAATGAAATATTGACACCGTGATGAATTAATGATTGGTAGGCGAAATAATGAATTAATGATTGGTAGGATGAATTAATGATTGGGAGGCAAAAAAATTTCTCCGAGTATTTTGCTCATTGACCTAGAATACAGCTATCAAATGTCTTCTATACATTTTATTCTAACTTTCTGGTACTTACTTTCACTAAACGCAATCTATTTTTATCAAAACACATGTTTTTCCTATATAACTCCATTGCGTCTTACTACCATTCGTCCATGAGCCCGTGGTATTGATTTTGACAACGGCTCAAAATTAGAGCGAGAGACGTGTGGTTAAAAGCGGATGCGCACAATACTCATTAAGGTGGTTCAGGGTTGCAAAAAGCAAGTTATCTCTTAGAAATCTTCATACAAATTTAAAATGCAATACGATAAGCGGAGTCACCAGTAATTGACTTCCGATAAGTTTAGGATTTTTGAGGGCTCAAATGGAAGCAATAAAATTTTGTTCTGGCTCTTTGCTATCAAGTTTTAACATTTCCATCTGACGATGAACCGCTTACTGCCGGTACCCGCATAACTGTCCCATACTGATTTTGGTAACTTTTGAGTTATCATCGGGAATCGACTTAATTGTTATCATATTTTCTGGAAAAAAATTGAAATTGATACTTTTGTTTGGAAAAACATAGAAAAAATACCAAGTTGTTTTTGTCCCATATTGAAAGTACCCGCATTACAGTCCCACTGCATAGTGGTACAAACTGCAAACATATAATTTTGCTCCAGATTAGTGTATATCGGATTATTTTAGGCATATAGAAGTATGTCACTTAATTAACTAGACTAATGTTGTTTTTCTGTAGTACAAGCTACGTTGCCAATGATACAACCGGTTGCTGGTTGAATTTATATGTGATGGGACAAAATATGCGAGTACTTTTGAAATGTACCCGCATATTTTGTCCCATTTTGTCTTTTTTCCAAGTTATATAACGTAAAACCAATTCCATCCATGGTTTTTTGTTCTCAACGATAAACTTGTGCTGCCATGAAACTGTTATGGTCATTGGTTCTGGATGTAATTGCTGGAAATCCGAAAATTCACAGATAATATTAAATCGCCGTTTTCTCAACATGTTGTTTTTCATTATGGGACAGTTATCCGAGTACCGGCAGTTTAATACTCTTAGCCATGCAACGACATCTAGTTCTGATGTGAATGAAAAATCGATAGTTTCAGCATTTTTTTAATAGATGGAAATACACAAACAGTTGCGCTCACTGGTGTGATTTATTAGCAAAAATTAGCGGCGGTGTCCCATTCGCACACACTGGGTCGGCGGTTTCCATTAGTTGGCAGGCGTCGGGTGCGTGCGTTTGGCCGCATTTGATTCAGCGGTAGGCGATATGGCAATTTTTAGTCCCGTGTCCAAACATTAGGTAGTTCGAGCATTGAGTGACGTCACCCAGATAGCTTTAAAATGCATGAAACCAAGGGGCTCTTGTAGCTGTCAAACTCCATACATTTTTCATCTACCACTCATTGATTCCGGAACCAGCGATTCTGGTACCCACCTTTTGGTTGGTAAAACAACTGAAATAGAGTAAATGTCCCATAATTGTCAGTAGACTTATTCTCGAATAAATATCCTTATAGATGAAAACAACAAAACCTCAACGTTTGTTTTCGGTACAACGTGCGCTTTCAATGAATAAGATGGTTTTCGTAAGCATTTGAAATGAAATATTGACACCGTGATGAATTATTGATTGGTAGGCGAAATTTTGACGTTTATAGTCCCCTGCATGAAACGTCGAGATCTGGTATTATCTGAAGAAAAATTCACGATTTTGGTGATTTTTCGAATTTCTCAAGGTCAAAATTCATTCGCTTTGCGCCACCCCGTATTAAGTCCGATCGAGCAAAAATTTTGCACAGGGTGTTTTTTCGGCTAGGTGACATTTCGAATAGGTTTTTTTTTTTATAAATCTACTGGTTATTTTTTATTCCATATAAGTGATTGGCACCGAGCACTCAGTGGTGCCGTTCTCGGTAATAAATTACTAGCAATAATCAGAGGGAGAGATATGCGAAGAGAATGTTGTGAGCCAAACGAACATGTCAAAATCCGAGCCAAACGAACAAGAAAGGAAGGACATTGAGAGATATCGCAATCAGGTACAATAAAGTATATTTTTATTTTCACACGTTTTTCCGTGTTCCATTACTAAACAATGAATTGAGAATGCTTTAAAGTTGCTTCATCAGTGATTTTTACCTGGTGGTTCATTAATTTACTTCTGATCTTCCTGATTTACTACCAGGTTGTGAGAAATCTCTGTTTTGTGACGATACAAGCATTTCCGCAAAAGGAAAAAGCCTTCGTGTTATATGCAGTCGGCTACAAAAAAGTTTAGATATTTTCTTCATACTAGCAGAAATGGAAGATTTCCCCTAATGCTTCTAAAACACAGTTAATTATTTTTCCTCATAAGCCAAGAGTTTCATTTCTCAAACCCACCCATAACCACGTTATTAAGATGAACGGTGTGGTCTTAAATTGGTCTGATCAAGGGCTAATTTATGATAAGCATCTTACTTTCAAGGAGCACATTGAAAATATCCAGTCAAAGTGCAATAAGTATATCAAATCTTTATATCCTCCTATCAACAGAAATTTTAGACTTTGTCTCAAGAATAAATTGTTAATTTACAAACAAATTTTTAGGCCAGCAATGTTATATGTAGTTCCCATCTAGACAACTTGTGCAACCAGGAAGAAGACACTTCAAAGGATTCAGAATAAACTTTTGAAAATGATTTTGAAGCGTCCTCTCTGGTTTAGCACGAACGAGCTACATAGGCTCACTAATGTTTTCTACATAGAATAATGTTTTCTACATAGAAAATATGTCAAGCCAAATTATCAACAAATTCCGACAAAAATCGTTGCAATCCTCAATAGCAACGATTAGCTCACTTTATAGTCAGTAAGATAGTTTCAAGTAAATTTTTAGTTTTGTTTTATTCCTTTGTTTTCCTTGACAAGTAGGTTTAATAATTTTCCTAAAATTACATTAACTTAACTGCGAAAGCTAATAACATTCAATAATATAAAAAAGCGTACAAATATATATATATATATATATATATATATATATATATATATATATATATATATATATATATATATATATATATATATATATATATATATATATATATATATATATATATATATATATATATATATATATATATATATATATATATATATATAATAGTGTTGAAATGTCACCATTTGTGGCAGAACACACAATATTAATTCTGAATAGATATTAGTACATGAGGGCAATTCTCGCTGAAACCAGGCCACTAGTGACACGAGGTCTTTGAAAATTGATTTTTTTATTTCAGTTCGATTAAACGCAGTGAAAAATTAATAACTGCACATAAATTTGTTCCATTTGGTGGACCCCTTGTTCGCCAAGGGGTGAAAAAATTTTTAGAAAAGTGAAAATCGAATATTTTTATCGAGCTATATTTCAAATATTTGTCCCAAAACCCACTACAAACAGCATTTCATTATACAGAAAACATCTAGAGCTTTCATGTGAAGTATTCAAAAGTTTGACCGCCATCTTGGATTCGCCGCCATTTTGAATTTTATCATTAAAACGCGTTTTTGAACAGGTTGGCAACCACCGATTTTATTTCTGAGACAACCATTGGAAAGCTGAGAAAAAATCCTACAAGATACATCTAAAAAATCAGGTGTGTCGCGAAAGAAACATGGCCGTCGAGCCAACTTTCCATACCGAGTTTTAACATTTCCAACGCGCGCCGCGCGATCGATATAGCAGCAAGCGCTGCTTGCCACGCAGCGCACACTGAACGCACATCGTTTAGTATGCGCGAAGTACATGTTTTGAATAGGTCTTTATAAACAACTTATTTGGATAGGGTAGAACTGCCATAGATGGACTACTTTCTTTAGTGGACAAGATACTTCGCCAGACAAATGGTGACCATTCACCCATTTGTAATTTACTACTTGACAAATAGGAGGTTAGAGCATAAAAGTTTAATCATAATAACACCTGTTCTCGACCACAACTATGTGCTTGTTCACTGTTGCTTTAATTAACTGTTTAGTTACATGAAGAGAAATCTGCCACACGTATCAAAAACGCATATTTTCTCTGACGGCGCTGAAAGTCAATACAAAAATAAGTATAATTTTACAAACATTACGTTTATGAAAGATGATTTCCAAATGGACGCGGAGTGGAATTTTCACGCAAGCTCGCACGGGAAATGCCCATGTGTCGGAGTTGGTGGAACCATCCAGCGATCTGCCTGTAAATATAGCTTATCTCCAAACAGAGACAGGCTGATTACAGATGCGGTATCGTTCTACGAATGGGCTGTGGAGAACCAAAGCAAAACAATGGCATTCGCTTACGTCGAGCAAGCGGATTACGAAGCGGCTCAAACTAAACTTCAACATCGGATGGAAAATGTCAAAACTATCAAAGGAACGCAGAATTATCACTATATTTTACCTCAAGAACAATATAATTTGTTTGCTAAACAATATTCCAATAGTTCTGAGAGTGAAGTCAAAAACCTCAAATGCAAAGCTTAAGACGTTGATAAATGTAGATTTTTAGATGTATCTTGTGGGATTTTTTCTCAGCTTCCCAATGGTTGTCTCAGAAATAAAATCGGTGGTTGCCAACCTGTTCAAAAACGCGTTTTAATGATAAAACTCAAAATGGCGGCGAATCCAAGATGGCGGTCAAACTTTTGAATACTTCACATGAAAGCCCTAGATGTTTTTTGTATAATGAAATGCTGTTTGTAGTGGGTTTTGGGACAAATATTTGAAATATAGCTCGATAAAAATATTCGATTTTCACTTTTCTAAAAATTTTTTCACCCCTTGGCGAACAAGGGGTCCACCAAATGGAACAAATTTATGTGCAGTTATTAATTTTTCACTGCGTTTAATCGAACTAAAATAAAAAAATCAATTTTCAAAGACCTCGTGTCACTAGTGGCCTGGTTTCAGCGAGAATTGCCCATGAATAAATCATTACAAACATTCCTCCCCTATTAAAAAAAAAAACTGGTGGTTCACAAACCTTTTGTATGGTCAACAAAATAATGATCACAGGGACACCGCCGCTAATTTTTGCTAATAAATCACACCAGTGAGCACAACTGTTTGTGTATTGCCATCTATTAAAAAATTGCTGAAACTATCGATTTTTCCATTCATACCAGAACTAGATGTCGTTGCTTGGCTAAGAGTATTAAAGCGGTTCATCGTCAGATGGAAATGTTAAAATTTGATAGCAAAGAACCAGAACAAAATTTCATTGCTTCCATTTGAGCCCTCAAAAGTCCTAAACTTATCGGAAATCAATTACTGGTGACTCCGCTTATCGTATTGCATTTTAAATTTGTATGAAGATTTCCAAGAGATAACTTGCTTTTTGCAACCTTGAACCACCTTAATAAGTATTGTGCGCATCCGCTTTCAACCACACTGCTCTCGCCCTAATTTTGATCTATTGTCAAAATCAACACAACGGGCTCATGGACGAATGGTAGTAAGACGCAATGGAGTTATATAGGAAAACCATGTGTTTTGATAAAAATAGATTGCGTTTAGTGAAAGTGTGTAACAGAAAGATAGAATAAAATGTATAGAAGACATTTGATAGCTGTATTCTCGGTCAATGACCAAAATACTCGAAGAAATTTCGATTTCACTACCACTGAAAAAGCGCCATGTATTGCCATCCTCAGGACTTGCACCGTCAAAATCAGTTGTACGAGTCATTAGAAAAAGTTAGTGCGCTTTGAGAAGAGATCCGGCACCTCTGGCTTGTGAAACCTATTTGCCAAATTGGCGGTTTTTATCAGCGATGCCAGATTGGAAAACATGTCTTCAAATGGAAGACATTTACCCTGCGGTGAAGACATCTTCGTGAAGATGTGAAGAAAAATAGAAGACATTCGAAAATATGTAAGACATTAGAAAATATGTGATATGACCCGCATTTTGCAGAGGTGATGACCTTTAGTTTTTGGTCGGTTTTAACGGGCCGCCTCGGGTTGGAAGACATTTTTTATTGGAACGTGAAGACATTTGGAAAAATGACTTGGCATCCCTGGTTTTTATCATCGCTTATCTCTCTCTCTCTCTGAGTATCTCTATAAATTACCGAGACCCCAATGAGCATAAAAGAGCGGTGAGGAGGAGAGTGAATTTTTCTAGTATTAGTAAATGCTTCAAATGTAAACAACTAGACGAACTCAATGGGAAACCCAAATAACTACGTCACTTTTTGGCATCAACTATGGGCGGAGGGAGGCGAGCAGAGGGACGCGTGCAAGTGTTAGTAAGTTCCTCCTCACCTCTCTTTTATACTCATTGTGGGAAACCCAAATAGCTACGTCACTATTTGGCATCAACTATGGGCGGAGGGGGGCGAGCAGAGGGACGCGTGCAAGTGTTAGTAAGTTTCCTCCTCACCTCTCTTTTATACTCATTGCCGCGACCCGGCAATAAGTGTGTATAGGGCTAATGAATGTACATAATTGGATAATGTATTGTGATTTCAGAGAAAAATTAGAATTTTGCGCTCTAACTGACAACCGAAAATGACAATCTCAGACAGCACCGATAAAAATGCGACTCATGAACTTGCACTGTAAATAAAAATCACGTCGAAGTAAAGTGATTTGCTATTGAATTCGCACTACTTGCCTAACATTTCAGAGTTGAATGAAAATCTTTCGAAATATATTAATGCAAAGAACGATGAAATCAACAGCAAATCACTTTATTTTCTGTTGTTGAACATAACTTTGTTGATATGCTTATGTTTGAGACACGGAATGTCGGTCAGTTGGATAATTATATAAATTTGCAATAAATTCAAGAGACTTCTTTTTATTTTAGATTTTTAATTTTATTTTATTTTAGATTTTTAATTTAATAACAAAATGATCCTAGAGATGTTCCCTGTTACTGTATCGATGCAATTGATTTCAGGATCTGTAAACGAGTCGTTTTATTGTTATTTTAACTTAAAACATTCAATAAAACTTACGCTCAAATAAATTTCCGATCTCTGGATAAATGAGCTGCTTGCATCGTTCGCCATTGTCACTATATTTGTTTCGCTTTATGGTTTTGACGTTTGTCAATTGGAATTGCAGCTGTTATTCAATTGATTTAAACAGTAGTGATAATACAAAAGATATTCATTATAATACGATGGTGTTTTCCATTGACCAGTTTTCAACGCAAAATCATTTCATTGGAAAGTGTTAATCATCGAGAAATCAACACTAAATCACTTCAACTTGCAGTGTGATGTGACGAATTGAGTAAAGTGCAAAAACACTTGAAGTAATCGTGACATTTTTTTATAGTGTGTTTGTCAAAGTGTATGCACTCCTAATTTACTTCCATTGAAATTGAATAGCATTGAAGCCCCCTTGATTCCTCGCCCTCGACTATGCAGCAGAGCCGCATTGATATGGTTTGCAATCAGAATGTTTTACGAATAAACTAGTAATGATCCATTATTTGATGTTGCTTCAACAGTATGCAATATAACATAGTTTTCATTGACTGGTGAATGACCGCCGGTTAAAACCTCAACAAAAAAATGTGTCGATGTCGATATATGGGAAAAAGACCTCTGAATTTCGTTCAGAAATTTAGAGGTACGGCTCAAGAGTTTCGTCGCAGACAGACGTCCAAGCTGAGTTCCAAACTTGTGTAAAGTTTTTTGTTGTAGCAATCCGTAACCAGATAGCGCTACCAGTACCGCCAGCTTCGTGCACCAGCGAAAAAAAATGTATTGTAGCGATAAGGTCACCAGGCGGCGCTAGTGTACGAGTGATTTATAACGCAATTTACTTTGAAAATTTACACGGAAATTTTGATCAATGTTGTTCTTGCTTGTACGTCTGTCTGTGGTTTCGTCTTCTAGAAAAAAGTCACTATTCTAAATTTCAGCACAATCGGACTTCGGGAAGTCGTGCGGGTAAAATTATACTTTTTTACCAATAAATAAATGTTCGATAAAAAAATTTGTGATGCCAAATTCCTTAGAGATGCAATAAACGTTAAAATCAATTTTTTTTTTTTTTTGTAAGATTTGGACCACTGCGACCATTATTTTGATCTTTTGTGGTAGAAAAAAAATTTATATATTTTTCAGCTGAGAACTCTCTCAGCTTTAATTTATTTTTACCATTGAGGACATATTTCGAAAAACCAAAGCTTCTGAGCCCTACCGCTGAACGAAATTCGAAGGCCTAGTTTCTCCAAAACTTCTGTTGGTTGAAGCTTGAGAATTCCTATGCTTCTGAAAGTCTTTTTTTTTTTTGAAAATTTGTTGCCTGAGATAACATAAATGTTTTCCAGTACCGCAAAAGTCTACAGCGCATCGTTTCTATGTCTGTCTCCTGCATCTTCAAAATTGAGCTTTATAAACATAGTTGTCCCACGACTTTTATTTTATATATCATGGCATTGTTGTGATAAATACATCAAATCACCAAAAGCATGCGAACTTTAACAAACCCGTACCCGATGTTGTCGTATCATATTCACTAACCGATCTAAAAATAGGCGAAATGGTGCCCATCGCTGATGGCAATAAATCGTACATGCCTTTGATGATGAATATGATATTCTTTGCTCGATCAAGACAAACGAAAACCTAAGAAACAAATAAATAGACTCTAATTCACTAATGAGGTGTAGAGAATAAAACTTATTCGGATATTTTTGTATTTCAATTACGAACATTTCATTATCCCCAGTTGAACGTGTATCGAGTGCTATTCCTTACAGCACTTTATTACCAGTGTTTGAGATGTCTGTCAGTTGCGGGTGTTGCTTCTTCTTTTTCTTAAAAATACCCTGCATTCTAATTTTTTTGTGAAAGGACAATATACCAGAAAATTATGTTTTCTTTTATTTTCAGCAACATCATCAATGTCAATGTATTTAATATACATATTTATTTTCGCAGGTCTGGGGCTTAACTGTTCATACATTGCTTTATAGCTTTATGGGAGACCACGCGCGAAGTAGTTTCTTCAAGCACATTGGTCAAGGAGTGACACAGCTGCAGATCGACCAATGTGGTCGTCTTTTCTCTTGCGGTGCCGACGGCTCTATGAAAGTTCGACAGCTTCCAGATAGAGAATCGATCATTCATTCGTTATACTAGGAACATGGCCGTATTATGACAAACAATGAATTACTACTTGGAAGTAGACGTTGACGACGAAAATGCTATCCCGATAAACATGTTATATATAGAATAATAGGATATTCTGTGGATAAAATTGAGCAAGCTAAAATGCAAAATAACCTGACATTAAGTGTTATCACAAATTGTAATATGATGAAAAACAATCTTATAAGCGGAATATCTATAGGTTTTATCTTTGGCAAAAGTAAATTACATTTGAAACATAAACATTTACACATAAATAAAACAAAAACATCTTTCAATGTGAACCCAACATCAATTCTAACGCTACAACCCTAAAAGTTAAAAAAACAACGGAATCAGATAAATCACATACCACTGACAATACCCAAATTATAACACTATCTTATTAAATTTAATGAAAATACCAAAACAAAGTAGACATAATATATAAATAAGCCATTTAAAAACAAATGTGATGGAACAGTTTCGCCAGATAGAAACAATGTTTGTTTAATAACGGAACGAATAGAGAACGATGACATTCTCTTATCAGTTGACCCTTTCAAATTGAATCAAATATTGATATTATCTTTTCTTGGATGCGGATTGGGTTTTCATTGTTAACTGTGTATATACGTTAACGTTTTCTATTGCTAAACTTATATTAAGGGGGGACCCTACTCTAGAAGGTCGAAAAATCATGAATTTTCATATTTTTTTTTGGCTGTCTAGAATAAAGTGAAGTGTTTGGCTATTGATTAAGGTATATTTGAAGATGTAATTTCCATGTCGTGAATGTAAATATAGTGAGTATTACACTGTTGGCAGCTGGGAACGTTGATGCTCTTTCTAAATCAGTACCTAACTGGTGGTAAGTTTTTCTCAGCTTCTAGTAGACCGATCGGGCTGAAATTTTTTTTCAGTATATAGAAACATTATCTATCTTGTTACGTAGCCGTTTTTGAAAATTCCAAAAATTGCCAAAAGGCGGCCATTTTAGTAAAAAAATTGTTTTTTTTTTCATGAAAAATCACTATTTAAAAAATCATAAAACATTGAAAAACTCAGATATCAAGAAACGGCTACGTAACAAGTTAGATAATCCATTTTTACATGTGTAAAAAAAAAATTCAGCAAAATCGGTTCAGTAGATGCTGAGAAAAATTTACCGCCAGTTAAAAAACATGGTTTCGAGAGAAACGCTGCTTACAGCGTAATCCTCACTATATTTGTATCCAGAACGTGCAAAATATATCTTCAAATATACCTTAATCAATATCCGAACACATCACTCTACTCTAAGCATTCGAAAAAAAAATATACGAAAATTTATTATTTTTCGACTTTCCAGAGTAGGGTCCCCCCTTAAACATATTGATTCGATTATACGTTTGCTTATTGAGCTTTGCTTATTTTTTTGTTTCCGTACATCATTGAAATAAATATTGATTATATAAATTAAAATGTGAGTGCACGCCATTTTCGCGAGATTTGTTGTTATAGTGTTGTTGATCATGAAAATAGATAAAATAATTAAATATTAAAACAAACTAACGCACCCAAAAATTTAAATCAATCTAACACTTGTATGTAACAAGTGTACAACACTTGTATGTAACAAGTGTACATACACTACGTAAACTTCAGTAAATGATGGATAAAGAAGATGTATAGAATCCACCTATTTACAATAACTATTAGTTATCGATGACCATATAGAGAATTAGTATAATATGGTGAATATAACGTGCATCACATATAACCATGCAAACGACAAATGCAAATTATGAAATCTAGCGGAAATTTTATTTATTTATAAATAAATGTTAATCGTTGATTGAAGATTTATTACTAAGTGAAAACTTTCCTGAAATTATGTATTTCAAAAACAGCTACCTTGGGAAAAAATTGCATGGGAAAGGCCGTGGAGCGCTGAATAGGCATCTTTAGTGGGGGTCAATTTTTAGAACAATTTTGTACTAGAGACGATCGGATTCGGATTTGAATTTTGATGTTGGTCTTTGTTTTTTATACTGTGGTACATTCAGTAGAAGTGGCAACGAAACCGGCCAAATGTTACGCTAGATTTTAAATGGTGATTACTGTATGACCACACGGTGGATTTGAATAATCAATATGTCGTTTGATAGATAAAACGATGGACAATTTTGTGACATGTCAGTTTTCATTATTACTTCATTGCTCCGCAACGAACAGTGATGAAAAGTTTCAAGGATGAACCCTACGAGAACGTGTTTGTATGCGTATGCCATTTTTTGGAGTGTTGTTATTCTGTTAAACAGTTTTACGACTTTATTAAGTTCATAATTTTTAGCAAATCCCTATTTATGTTTACTTTTTCCGTATTTTTGTTTTCTCCCTGATGATTGTTTCATTTTCTTTTTTTGGAAAGAACCCTGGCCATCTTCATACAGCAAATGATTATTTTCGTTCGATCTTTTCTCACCACTAAAAAATATCATATTTACAGTATCTACTATGCGGTCTTTATATCGTACTTCCTACCTTTTTATGGATACAATTGTAGATTGACTTTTATTGAGAACATTTTTCCACTCATCGTCTGTACCTTTGATTGTATATTGGTTCATGTTTTCCTTTTTCAATCTAGCGAGCTCTTTCTTTTGTTTTTTCTGCAGCTGTTTTACATCATCAGCCAATTCTTCGTTTATTGATTTATCGAGCATCACTAAATCATTACCCGTATTCAATTCGCTCTCTTTCACCATCGTACTTTCTATGTTATGCTCAATTATTGAATTGACATATTTAGTAAGTTTTTTCAGACAATCATAAAATTTTGCAAGCACTTGATTGGTCGGCATGTTGAATTCTTCGGCTAATTTTTCAAAGTTTTTATGCTGCAAACCTATCCCTAAAAGAATAGCTTTCTGTAGGGAATCTATTTTGGCACTCGCCATTTTTGCTTGAAAATAAAGTGAAGCCAAATCCGTGGTCAAATCCATGATTAGTTTGTATTCTACCTGATTACGGGAATACATCTCAAGTCGTTGAATGTCGTGCGGTAAAAGATACTCATCTATAGTTTTTTGTGTTAGTTCTAAAACAATATTCACTTTAATGAGGAAGCAAAACAGAAAGAAAAACTTACCTTGTTCACTGATCGTGATAGCTTTGTTGTCCAACAAAGACAGTGACAAACCAGTACTAAATTTGTTGAACGATTTACCTAATAATTTTATAATTCGCCGTCGAAAATCCTTGAAATACTGATTTAACCAGTCATTGGTTTCCAATTTCTCTAGGTTTTTACTGATAGGCGTAATCATTATACAGGAATGTTCGCCCGTTAAATCGTTTTCTTTTTGACTTAAATAAACTGGTACGTACTTTTGGCTCTTCCAGAACTTTAGCAAATCGCTTGTAAGACCAAAAGATGTACCTAGATAATCTAAATGTTCAGGTTGACGTTCACAAAGACGTTTTAGCAACGTTGGAACATTTTGTCTCGGTTCTATTACTTCCTTGAGCAAACCTATTTCGTCGTCATCTATACCTTGAATGCCATTGGGTTGCTCTTCTTGATCGCCGGAAATTGAAGAACAATTTCCTTCATAATATTTTCTCAATAATTGAAGAGCACGCTTACCGTAGCCCATCTAGAAAATGTAAGTTATTTTCTGTTGAGTAATTTACGGATTATAGTAAACATTAACGGTGGCAACTAGTTTTGAAAAGATACATACGCGTTGATAATTGGGATGCGTTGCGATCCGCACAATCCTCGCTCCACTCAGCTTAGGAAAATGACTATCGCCATACTGCTCTGCGATGTTCCATGGTATAAGATCTCCTGCACTTTTCATCCCACGTGCCAAAGAATTTTGTACAGATTGGAAAGATATTTGTCCTTCTAGGCATACTTGTATTACAACTAGTATTTCTGGTAGTTCATCTGTTTTAGTAATAGGACCAAGCAAACAAAACAGATGATGAGCTGGAGCATCGCTCATCATTTGTAAATCATTGGGACTATTTTTGTAGTGTGAAGAAACGCAGACAGATACAATACGTTGTAAAAACGCTTCTGCCGCGCGATGGTAGGAGAACAGGGCATCTCGGTCAATGTAGTATAGCTCGCATGCTTCTGGTGTTGGGCACCCTGAAGTAAGGTTAGAAACCACTGTAGCATCCAGACAAAGCAGAGAAGTTAGCCAAGACTCTACCGGATCATTTGTGCGATATCGAATGGATTCATCTAGCTTAATCTGTAATACACAATATTATGATATACATATTTTCGTTTGCCTCGTTTCAATACATGCTATATCGGCAGTAGAAACATAATCGAAAAGCTTTGAGTGCTTATCATGCTCTTCTGTATTCTAATATTATGAAAGCTTCAGATTGTTAGGACGCGTGTGAGCTAACTGGTTTTGTTGTTGAGTAAAACTAGGTGAAGTTATGATAAAAAATAATATCTAGATATAGGCCCCTATTACAGAAACGAGGCGAACGATGAGTTACTCGTCTGATCAACTTTGGTATTGCAGATAGCGAGTCGGCTAGATTCTGGACGAGTAGCTCGTCTGTCACCAGCCAAATTTCACTCGCGTTCCCTAATATAACATTTTTCTCGCCTCGTCAGTGACTGCGCCTTCCTTAGTAAAACATTTTACTCGCCTCGTCTTCTGTAATAGGGGCCATATTTTGTCTTTAGACAAATTGCTTATAATAATTTACCGGAGGGGGAGCCTTGCTATCCTTCTGCAATTGTGATATTAATTTCAAGCTTAGAGAACGTCCCGTTCCCTCATAACCGTTAATAGTGGAAGCCATAAGTACAAGATATGGACCAAGCATAGCCTTTACCAGCGGTAACGGAATAGCAGCAGCCTCATCTATAATCAATAAATCAGCAGCATTCAACAAATGTACATCCGACGGAGAGATGTATTGAATTGTTTGACGATTATTGCGAGTCAAATTAATTCTAATTATAGCTTTATTGAAATCAGGATTCGTTGATCGAATAATCGTATAATCTGTGTGCTCCTGATATTCAAGAGCATCAAATCCTATCATAATAAATTCGAACAGGGTCACCAAATTTTCCGGAGATGGTGAAGTCACATATATGTTCACATACCCAAAAGCTACTGCTGCAGAAATAGCCAGCCCCATAGCAGCTGATTTTCCTCGACCGCGTCCAGCGGTTAGAGATGTTGGCGGTTTCAGTTGTTTTTCTGCTAAAGCATCAATAAACTGTGCTACTGCCTTTGCTTGGTCATACGTTTTGCACAAGTTTACGAGTGGACCGGCTGGGGGTGTATCAGATAAGCTATGCTTTAATTCTTCCAATAACTCGTCATTTGTACTGTTTTTCATAGATCCAATCTCCACAGGTTTGACCTCTGCCGTTCGCGACGATAAAGGCAACACAGTTAAATCGTCGTTGACCAACAAACACCGTGAACAATCGGCTAACGATAATATTAGCCTTTCATTAAATCTGCAGGTTACATTTTGATGAGCTTCAGTACGGTATCTTTTATGTACATCCATACTCATTGTGTATAACTGCTTCAAAGAAGATATAGTTTTTAACAACAGAATAATCAGTCCACCTCCTTCCACAGTTTCAATTGTTCTTGCAAGCAAATTTGGCGTTAAAGCTTCAAAGTCCTGCAGAACACAAACACCATAAGTTTTACCAAGAATGGTATGAGTATCTTTATAGTAACGCCCGTGGATAGTGGTAGATACTCTGAACAGGTCGAAAAGGTCGGACTGGTTGATATCGATTTTACCAGCCTGAATTTTTTTCGCTCGTTTTTTCCCATGACTAGAATAACGAAATATTAATTTCCTCGAATTGAATATATTAGACAAGTTACTTCGAAATTGCCTCATCTTTATTTTTATAGCACCATAGTACCGTGGGTCGCGTTTTGACGGAGGTCTTAGCAAGCATGTCATATAAAATCGGTACCTGATCGCGTCCTTTATCGCCCACAATGACGAACATCGTACGATGACCAAGTTTAACGCCATTCTCTATCATTACCCGAATCCGATTGTCTATCTTTTTCTTTACCATATTGATTGAAAGAAAAATCTGTTAATGAAAGATTGATTAAATTCACGTGTTCCAAACAATGCTCGATTCATTTACCTATTTGATTTCGTCAATGCGATGTAGCTATAACAGAACTTACTCTACTCGAATAAACACGTGTAGTTGGAAACACCAATACAACTGCAAATGTTGTCAAAAGTAAAAAAGTGATATGAAATGAAAAGAAAACCACCAATTTGAAACTGCCCAATAAAAAGTCCCACCTACTTTTCCTTCTATTAGGTCGGTTCTCGTAGGCACAATTGCCCGATTTTGATTCCGACGAATCAACTGATTGTTGCAACAACGCTTATGGGAGTTTAACAGGGGGCTTAACCGATTCATCAGTATATGAAATCGGTCGATGTGAACCAACTAAATCGGTTGATCAGTAAACGGATTTCGTTAAACCTGTATACGAAACCAGACGTAATAGCACAAACACACTCAATCAGATAATAAATGTTCGGTAATTATTATTACAATTTCGATCGGTAAGTTTGAGAAAATACAGAGTAGTTTGTAAAATTGATATAACTTTACAAATTTTCTGTATTCAGCAGATGATTTTACTAAATACTGCTATATTTTCTACTGAACTGTTCGGTAAATTAAACGTTTACCGAATGTTGGTAAAAAACTACTAGACCAACTATAGAGCTGTCAATTTTTTTCTATTCGTTGTTCTCGTTCTGGTTGTCAAGTCACATTCTCGGTTCCGTTTGAACATTGAAGTTTCTACGAAAAAATGGAGGACTTTCTCCAACAACTTCAGCTAAAAGATGATCGCATAGTACAAATATTTCGTAAGTATATAATAACAAAATTTGTAAATATTTTAGGTATCAAACCATCACATAATTTGCCTTTACTTCCGAGCATCTGTTGCATGCTATGTAAATAGTTTACACCGCCTTGTTAATGGACACACGCGGAGGATCTTCGGCTTTGAAACTATGAGCATGAAGGTTAATTGATTTTCACCCTGACAAATTCGGTGCGGCGAGCGTCGATTTTTGATATTTTGTTAATTTCAAATAGGTAAAATTTTTAATAATATTTGAATAAAAATATTTTTTTATCAAAACAGTGTTACATCATATTTCTGGTTTACTTAAATAATTAAAAGTGAACAAACAACAAATATCACAGATTTTTCGGTATTGTCTTACACAACTTACATATTTGGTCGGTGGTTTTGGCAACCAATTGTATTTGCCGTTTTCACAACTTAGGTCGGTAATAATGACAGAAAGCAACAAAAATTTGATTACTGATCGATCGGTAGTGGTTTATATTACCGAACGTTTTACCGAGCGCTCAGCTGTTGAAAAGTCGGTGAAAAAAAGACGAACTCGGTGAATTAATATAAGTGTGAATAGACGTACCACTGCATACAAAATTCTAAGAAAATTGTGGTTCCGATCAACTTGTGCGACACCTACTGGACGTATTCCGAAAAAGATAAACTTTCAGCTTTTCTGCTGATTTTGGCAACACGGTGCTCGAATACTGTCAACTGAGTTCAAAGGAAAAGGCACATCAGCGCCATCACCCCTGCGGCGGGAATATTCCGCATAACTGAAACTCATTCGAAAGGACCGTTTTTTTGATCCACGGAAATAAATCTCATGGTACGTCTGTTTGTCTGTGGTAATAGGTAGATTAATTTGGCGAGAATATTGGTTGAACCACAGATAAAAGACATCCAAGCTAATTTTGCTTCATGTGTAAAAAGACGCAACGGTTTTTTAGCATGTCGCAATACGCAGTATGGTGGCGCTAAGAACACTTAATGGTCAATGATACGATAAAATCGATACACTGAAATAATCTCACCTATTCATATTATATGGGAGTGTTATAAATTTACACTATTAGAACTTCCATTCAAAACGATGGGATCGAAAATGTGTCATGCATTCTTCATAGGATCGTCTGATAGATTCACATTACTACCAAGCTTTTGAAATAGATAAGAAAATCCTTTGAAAACTAAAGAACAAATAATCCATTAGACTCATTGGAAATACCATAATTTATATCTTGGCATATAATAACAATTTTATAGGAAAATCTCATGCATTTCGTGTTAATATCCTATAGAAATAACTTCACTAAAGGGACTGTATCTTTCATATGATATGTACATGAAAACAAATCGAAGTGTTTTTTTTATGAAGGATATAAGAATTTATTATGAAAATAATATTTATTTTAAGAAATCGGTACTTGATTGTTGACCGTTAAACGGCAATCCTATAAATTGAAGCAAAAATGAATTACGTCGGTCAGTGGCAGTCACAACTTTCGAGAGATTTCACTACCGACTTCCTGACAAATGATTAATGAAAAAGAAATTACCGGTTCAACGTTGGCCACTTGATCCGAGTTCCAATGGTCTGGTCGTTGTTTGTCCTACGATTATATAAGTGCCAATTTCTTCGCTGTGATCTATAGTTGTGAATATCTATGTAAGTTTAAACTCAAATGAAGTTAAGAAAAATAACTTACCCATTGGAGATAAGGAAATATCCTTCCAATCGCTCAATAAGACGCCGTCTTTTCGTGGTGTAGCCATTTTGAATAACAATCTTGATTATTCGATACCAAATCCAAACGTCAAAACAAAACTTCACAAGTTAAACTGACTAAGGCACGGCGACGTGTGTTTTTTAATGGATTTATCAATAAGATTTATATGTTGGTTTCGATACATGACGGTTTTATATACCTACTTTATGAAATGTATTCCGCAATATTGCCTGTAAATTTAAATTTTTACGGCACATGTTAGACGTAAATGAATTTCAAATAAAATGGGTGTGAAAATCCGATAATTAATATTTCGTTGTGCGATTCGTTAAAATTATTGTATCACATTTTATTTACAAATGGATTTCCAATGGAATCATATAAAATTAAGTGATCTTTTGGTACGTTAAATTCATTGGACAAATTTAATAGAGTATATATGTCGACTTGTTTCAGTTTTTCCAGCCCTTATCGATATTATTGGAATAAGAAGCGTTGCCGTTTTTTATTGTAGAAATTTTGAGCAGCCGTAATTTGTACATAATCGACCATTTTATTCAATCCCAGTTTATATTTGCGACAAATTTGTTTGTTTTAGTGTGAATATGAAAAAAAACACACACACCTCACAAAAACAATGTTATATCGTTGCAAAAACAGCGACTCTACTATTTGTGAGAATTTTCATGCGTTTGGCAGCCTTGAATATAATCCAGCGCTGCCATCACTAAAGTGGTTAATGTCACAAGTTGCAGAAAGATGTCGCTAGCATTCCAAACGAGTAAGACTATGAAATCTTACACACGATTTGTGAATTTTTTTGTTCTAGCTTGGATATCTGTTATCTGTGGTTGAACCATACGAAATAGGTTTATTAATTGCAACATTAATTTCGACATCTTACGAAACCAGACTTCATCGGTTGATAAGTTGGGAAACGAAACTAATCCAATCAAACTAAATAGGACGATTAATCGGTAAAAAAAATTAATGTATATTCCGTATTTAAATTTATTTCTTTTAGTTCTCTATTAATTTTTTCTTAAGGGAGAAAAAGCTGGAGATTCGATTTCATTCTCAGAATATGTTGACTCTTGCTGATCAGTCAAAGCCATAGCCGCATCCACTCTACGTGCTTTTACGTTGGAAGGTTTATCGACGACCACTGCCAAGCTTTGTCTGGCTGAAGCATCTTTAGCAGTTTCCGGCTTCTTTTTCTTCGCGTTCCTGCGTCGCTGCGAGTGCGCTCTTGCCTTTGCCTGACTCACCAGCGCCGTGAATTGCTTATCCGTTACAAAAGTGATGTCTGAAAAATTTAAATAGGGTATCGAACGTCGAAAAAGTTTTTCTGCAGCAATCTTATGCAAAAGGGGGCCGAAGAAAACCACTGACGAAGACGTTAGATACCCTAGTAAGATTTTGAAAATACACTCACTGTAATACCAAAGCAACTTACTTATTATGTGTTTAATGAGGTTAGGCTTGCGAATTTCATCTGCGGTATGAAAACTGCATACAACTTCTTCGACTATCACCTCTCGCAATCAATCTTCTTTTGTAAAGCCACTCATTTATGTAAACACCACGAGAATCAATTCCGCCTGAGGATTGATTGATCGTTCACAATGACACGTGATAATGTAAAAAAATAATGACTGATTAATCAAACGACTAAATCTGCACCCCTGTCAACATATCCGATTCGACGAAATTAGTTGATTAGTAGGTCGATCACACACGTACCCGATTGAGTTGATACATGCGTAGAAATGTATCTGTCAAAATTTTTTAACGGGTGGGTCTAAAAGTCAAAGGTGCCAGTCTGGCACTGCCAGATCTCTTGTTAAAGCGCAATATGCAGGGGGATCTATCTGTCCCAAGTAGCAATACTCAGAGGGAGAGATATGCGAAGTGAGTGTTGTGAGCCAAACGAACATGTCAAAATTCGAGCCAAACGAACAAGAAAGGTAACACATTGAAAGGTATTGTAATAAAATTCAATAAAGAATATATTTTTTTTTTCTACACGTTTTTCATGTTCTATTCGCTCTGACGGAGTTACGGTGCTGCCACCTTCAATTTGTTTACTCTGTGAGTGCAGAAGATAGGAATTTCTTCAAGAGTGAATGTGATAGCAAACATTGTAATATTTTTCCCTAAAATTCGCATACGGGCAGTTCAATGTGTGTGAAGGAGATGATTTAATTCCGTCAGGGCGAATTGTTAAACAATGAATTGAGAATGTTCCAAAGTTGCTTCATCAGAGTGATTTTTAACTGGTGGTTCACAAACCCTTTGTATAGTCTACAGAATAATGATGAAAGTATATGAAATTAAACATAAACATAAAATTGAACACCTTCACGGTTTTTGTGATGCACTTTATTATTCCCCAGGACTTCCACCGTCACCATCAGTTATACGAGCCGAATAAAAAAGTTAGTGAACATTGCGCTTTGAGAAGAGATCTGGCACCTCTGATATGTGAAACATAGTTGCCAAATCAGCGGTTTTTTTCACCGCTTATCTCTCCCTCTGCACGGTAAGATTCGAAAACCCATTAATGGGTATTGTTGTACCCATTTTTTCTGTCATATGCGGCTGTCAAAAGAATGGGTAAATTTAAATATGTGAAATGGGTGAAATTGTACGCATTAGAAAGACATATTCTTAGAAAAAAAATGGGTCATTTGTTTACCCATTAATGGGTGAAAAAATACTTCAAGCATCGTTCTAGTTTGCTCTGTCGATTTGTTCGCACGCGTTATTTCTACGATCTGTTTTGTCAACAATTGCCATGGAAGGACTTTAAAAGAGATTCGATACTGCGTCGTTTAAGAAGTTGCAAGGTAAACAGTATGTTATATCAAGTATTGAACTTTACAATGTGAGATTTTTTTATATTAGGTCTAGAATGTTCACTATCCGTCTGGTATTGGCTTTGTTGCAGAGAATAGCGATTCTGACAATTGATGATAGCAGATAAAATACTCCTGTTTTCGTAAATAAGATTCATTTTTGCAAATTATTAAAAATAATTGATTTCACTTTCACTTCTTTTCATTTTTTTTGAGTGATCACAAGTTTCCGTTCATTTAATAATGGGTAAAATTTCACCCATTTCCTTGAGAAAATTCATTTCTCGAAATGAGTGATTTTGTACTCAGTTTTTGACGTTTAATCGGTTTACCCGTTAATGGGTAAATCGAGTTTACCCACTAAATGGGTTGGCTCACTTTTTGGCGAAATGGTTGAAAAAGTACCCATTAATGGGTTTGCGACTCTTACCGTGTGAGGATCTCTAGAAATTGGTAGAGGTGGGAAAAATGGTTCACTATAGTGAGCGGATCAGAGCGGTTCCGCTCACTAAGATGAACTAGTTCTTTTCAACAGCTCACTCGCTCTTTTCGTTCCTACATAATTTTTGGTTTTTATCAGTGTAGCTAATTATCAGACACCGCAAGCGAGAGCCAGGTGAAAGCTTTACACCCGATTTGCCAAGCGCAAGGTCGCGCGCAAAATTACAATAGAACTCCCAGAAACAAGCTGCAACCAAACGTCTGCCCTGATATGCATGACTTGCATTTTTCATCACCCAGCCACCAGCCAGCCGCAAGAGCATGCAAAAAAACAACTTGCAACAGTCCATACACAGGTACACGGGTTGACTAACGCCGAGTACGCACACGAATGGATGTGGAACGAAAGAACTGATTCACTGATCTGGCAATCCGCTTGCAGGCTGATCAAAAGATTCAGTTCTTTGAAAGAGCGAAATCTTTCGCTCTCAGAAGAACTGGTTCTTCCGATGACTCTTTTGTTCAGCTCGCAGGCAATCCGCTCGCGATCAGAAGATTTCGATCTTTCAAAGAACTGATTTTCTGATCAGCTCGGGAGCGAGTTGTCTGCATAGATTCAAAAGATCAGTGAACCAGTTCTTTCGCTCTTTTCGTTCCACTTTTCGTTTGCGTCCCGGCGTTAGCCAGCCCGTGTGCTGTGTGTAAACTGTGGCAAGTAGATTTTATTTTTTATTCCCGCGGCGGGTGGATGGTTATGCATAGGAGAGAAGGCAGCCGGCGGTAGCTATTTTCTGGGAGTTCTATTGCAGTGTCGCACGCCGCTTTGCGCTTGGGGTGTAAAACATTCATATGGCTCTCGCTTGCGGTATCTAATCAACAAAATCGGCTTCAGCTTTTTGCTTGAAGTAAGGGGTGAGTTACCGCTCTTTAAAAAAGAGCGATAGATCACTCACTCACTTTGAAGAACCAGCTCTTTAGATCAGTTCGTGAGCGGATTGCCCACCTCTAGTAATTGGCCCTGACGACTCTGTTGATATTGGTTTGGTTTTTACTTGCGAAAGTGAAGGAGGGAAATATTTTTGCTTTTGTTTTCACACATAAATTGACAATTGCATATGAGAATTCGCGTAAGTGCGAACAGCCTTAAAAATCTCTTTTACTTGTGTCAGGGCCAATATCATGAAAACTCTGTTCAGAGTAAGTTCACTTTTAACGAAAGTGAGTGACATCTCACTCAGTTTACACGCTCGTAAATAATAACTCTAAAATGTGTAACATTTGACGCATTTTCGTAAAAAGTGGAACAACTCTTAAATTGAGTAACTCCACAAATACTCAAAACTAGGCGTCTTAAAAATAGGTCATTATTACTCAAAATTTGAGTACGACATTACTCATGTTTTGAGTACAGTTCAGTTTAATTACTGGCTAGAAATACGGCCAATAAACGACACCACATGTTCATCAATAATTACCTTGTAATAAAAGTAAACAATTATAATGCCTTCAGAAGCGCACACAATTAAAAAACATATGTCACAAACTGAAGCACATCGTAATCATCTTTCAAAATGGACGTCGTTATATGCGACGTTACTCAGAAAGAAGTTATATGAAGGGAACCCAAAAAGTGAGTCAAAGTTACTCAAAATCAAAAAGGACTTCTACTCATTTTTTGACGTCTACGAACATCGTTCTTAACTGAGTCAGAGTTGCTCAGTTCATGAGTTATTATTTACGAGCGTGTAGAGTTAAATTTGACGAGCGTGTACTGTCAAACGTGTAGAGTTTAGATAGGGCTGCCATCCCCTTGGGCACGATGCTTGCCAGTGTCGCCAAAAATATTTAATAAAGGAAATTTCAATACCTAAGATTTTTCAAGGTCTGGGTTGCAATTATGATTAGTTACTTGATAAAGGTTACTCAATAAATCTTGAATTGATTGGAAGATATATTTTGGATTTATTTGACCTAGTCATAATTTCAACTTATTCCTCTTGCTTTTCTTGAAATAAATCTGCAATCGTTCATCATAATATGATGACATGATAACATGAATGATAACATGAATGATAACATGAATGATAACATGAATCGTTTAAAAAACATGATTAATATTTCGAATATTAATTTTCACAGATCCGGAGTATGAAAATGTTTCGAAAAGTTGTTGAACGAAACACAGTTCATTCTGTGCCGAACACGCATCAGTACTGGACGTGTTTGGTGATCGGTCCGATAGAGTATAAAACAAAAGACGTGTGAACAAGTGTTGGCATTGTTTGCCTGGTCGAGTGAAATAAATCCGGGTTCAAGGTCGTTCCTTTGTGCAACTGTTTCGCATCGTGACTGCCAGCTGGTGCGTAAGCCGATTTGGCTGCTGGCTGGATTGTGCTACAGCAGTGGACGAGACACAAACGAGGAAAAAGAAGAAGCCATCAGTGTCAGCGAGTCGTATCGCTGTGTGGAGTGATCTCACACCTGGCTCGCTGCTGGTGGCTGTTTGGTGCTGCTGTATTGGTGCTGCTGGCTGTAACGGCTGCTACTTCGAACGATCGGACAACCAACCTTACTGGAAGGGAGAAATAAAAAGGTACGTGTTCTTGTCAGCGCTAGTGCGCTAGACTTAAGATGGATGTAGATCCCTCGCCTCCCGCGCCACCATCCCCGAACCCCTCTGACCCTGACCCTTCTGTTACCCCCTCCCCTGTTCATTCTTCAGTCCCCCCTCGCCCCAGGCTTTACCCAGACGGAGCCCAGGGCAGCTATACTGTTTATTTTCGGCCAAAGGCAGGACCGAAATCGAAAAAGTTGAACCTCTTGCAGATTTCTAAAGACCTGACGAAGGAGTACAAGGGCGTGACCGAAATTTCCAAGGTCCGGCCTAACAAGCTCCGTGTCGTGGTCGGTAACCTGAAAGAGGCCAACGATATAGCTTGCTCTGAGCTCTTCACACGCGAGTATCGCGTTTACATACCCGCACGAGACGTGGAGATCGACGGTGTCATAACCGATTCGAGTCTGTCCGTCGAGTGTATACTGCAAAGTGCCAAAGGGTGCTTTAAGAACAAAACGTGTCCCGAAGTAAAGGTGCTCGACTGCAAGCAATTGCGGTCAGCATCGATCATCGGTGGCAAAACAGTATACACTCCGTCAGACTCGTTTCGAGTTACGTTCGCCGGGTCTGCACTACCAAGCCACGTCTCGATCCACCGGGTTCGTCTCCCTGTGAGGCTCTACGTGCCCCGCGTCATGAACTGCCTGAATTGCAAGCAGTTAGGCCATACAGCCGCCTACTGCTGCAATAAGGCACGTTGTGGCAAGTGTGGGGAGTCTCATGCGGAAGATTCTTGCAGTGTTAACGCTGAAAAGTGTATTCACTGCGGAGAAAATCTGCATGAGCTCTCGACATGTGCGGTGTACATGCAGCGCAGGGATAAAATAAAACGGTCTCTCAAAGAGCGTTCAAAGCGTTCCTACGCTGACATGCTGAAGAAGACCGTTACCACTTCTCCCGTTACTTCGAACCCCTTCGATCTGTTGCCCTCTGAGGAAACCGATTCTGACGATTCACCAGCGGGAGCATCTTACGCCAATCCTGGGGAGTCTAGAAAGAGGAAAAGTGTTTCCTCTCCTAAACTTCCCAGAAAAGGTCCTAAGATTTCTCAAAGTGAAATGAAGGTTACAAACAAACCAAACAGTGCTGCGGAAAAACCGAAGCAAACTCCTCCTGGGCTGGCAAATTTAAAGTCCCAGAAGGAGTTCCCAGCACTGCCAGGAACATCTAAAACCCCAGTTGCTCCTTTTACACTCCCAGTTGATGAAACAAACTCTGGATTAGTGAAATTTTCTGACATTGTGGACTGGATTTTTGAAACTTTCAATGTACCTGATCCAATTAAAATTTTTCTTACAGCATTCCTCCCAACAGTTAGATCATTTTTGAAGCAGTTGACTGCCCAATGGCCTCTCCTTGCAGCGATTGTATCCTTCGATGCCTAATTCAACTGCGTATACGAAGGATTCTATCTCTGTCTTACAGTGGAATTGTAGAAGTATTTTACCAAAAATTGATTCGTTTAAAGTTTTGATAAATAAAAACAAATGCGATGCATTTTCCCTTTGTGAAACTTGGCTTACTTCAAATATTGATCTCAACTTCCATGATTTTAATATTATTCGCCTTGATCGAGACACCCCATATGGAGGAGTACTTTTAGGGATTAAAAAGTGCTATTCTTTCTATCGTATTAACCTCCCCTCGATTCCAGGCATCGAAGTTGTCGCATGTCAAATGACAATACAAGGTAAAGAGCTTTGTATTGCCTCAATATATATTCCTCCCAGAGCACAGGTTGGGCAACGGTTGCTCTTTGATTTAATAGAACTTCTTCCCTCGCCACGTTTGATTTTGGGAGACTTCAACTCTCATGGCGTGGCTTGGGGTTCCCCATACAATGATAACCGCTCCTTTTTAATCTATAACCTTTGCGATGACTTCGACATGACTATTTTAAACAACGGTGAAATGACACGTATCCCGAAACCTCCAGCGCGCCCAAGCGCTTTGGATCTATCCTTATGTTCGACGTCGCTACGGTTGGATTGCACATGGAAGGTAATCCTCGATCCTCACGGTAGCGACCATCTGCCTATTCTTATTTCAATTACTAACGGGTCAACTCGCATGCGACCAATTGACATTCCGTATGACCTCACACGAAATGTCGATTGGAAGTTATACGAGGAAATGATTTCAAAAGCGGTCGAGTCGATTCAACATCATTCACCACTTGAAGAATACAACCTCCTCGCGGGCTTGATTCTCGACGCCGCGTTGCAAGCCCAAACGAAGAAATATCCCGGCGTAACGATCAAAGAACGGCCTCCCACTCCGTGGTGGGACCAAGAGTGCTCCGATGTCTACACGCAAAGATCCGACGCGTTTAAGGCCTACCAGACGGGAGGTATACCTGGCGACTATTTACGGTATTCGGAGCTTGATACCAAGCTTAAAAGCTTGGCTAAAGCAAAGAAACGTGGATATTGGCGTCGGTTCGTGAACGAGACGTCGAGGGAGACATCGATGAGCACTCTTTGGAACACAGCCCGAAGAATGCGGAATCGCGTAACGGTCAACGAAAGCGAGGAGTCTTCAAGTAGGTGGATATTTGATTTTGCCAGGAAAGTATGTCCGGACTCTGTTCCTGAGCAAAATATTGTTCGCGATGCGTCTCCGGGCCACGACGCGATAGAATCACCTTTTACGATGGCAGAACTTTCAGTTGCCCTCCTGTCCTGTAACAATAACGCGCCTGGATTAGATAGAATCAAATTCAACTTGTTGAAGAATCTACCCGGCAATGCCAAGAGGCGCTTGTTGAACTTGTTCAATAAGTTCCTGGAGCAAAACATTGTACCGCAGGATTGGAGGCAAGTGAAGGTGATCGCCATCCAAAAACCAGGGAAACCAGCTTCTAATCACAACTCTTATAGGCCGATTGCAATGCTATCCTGTATCCGGAAATTGATGGAAAAAATGATACTCCGTCGTTTAGACCATTGGGTCGAATCAAATGGTCTACTATCAGAAACTCAATTTGGCTTCCGCCGTGCCAAAGGGACGAATGATTGTCTTGCGTTGCTTTCAACAGATATTCAGCTGGCGTATGCTCGTAAAGAACAAATGGCGTCTGCGTTCTTGGACATTAAGGGGGCTTTTGATTCCGTTTCTATTGACATTCTTTCGGGTAAACTTCACCGACAAGGATTTTCTCCAATTTTGAACAATTTTTTGCACAACTTGTTGTCCGAAAAGCACATGCATTTTACGCATGGCGATTTGGCAACTTTTCGCATTAGCTACATGGGTCTTCCCCAGGGCTCATGTTTAAGCCCCCTTCTTTACAACTTTTATGTAAATGACATCGACGAATGTCTGGCAAATTCATGCACGATAAGACAACTTGCAGACGACAGTGTAATCTCTGTTACAGGAGCCAAAGCTGCCGATTTGCAAGGACCATTGCAAGATACCTTGGACAATTTGTCTGCTTGGGCTTTACAGCTAGGTATCGAATTCTCTCCGGAGAAGACTGAGATAGTAGTTTTTTCTAGGAAGCATGAACCTGCTCAGCTCCAGCCACAATTAATGGGTAAAGCGATTTCTCAGGTTTTGGTACACAAATATCTTGGTATCTGGTTCGACTCTAAAGGCACCTGGGGTTGTCACATTAGGTATCTGATGAAAAAAAGCCAACAAAGAGTGAATTTTCTTCGTACAATAACCGGACAATGGTGGGGAGCCCATCCAGGAGACCTTATAAGGCTTTACCAAACAACGATATTGTCTGTTATTGAATACGGGTGTTTCTGCTTCCGCTCCGCAGCAAACACACATTTGATCAAACTGGAGCGAATACAATATCGTTGTTTGCGTATCGCCTTAGGTTGCATGCAGTCGACCCATACGATGAGTTTGGAGGTTTTAGCTGGAGTACTACCATTGAAAAACCGCTTCTGGAGCCTGTCTTCTCGTATTCTAATCAAATGTGAGGTCTTGAACCGTCCCGTGATTGAAAATTTTGAAAGGTTAATCGAACTTAATTCTCAAACCCGTTTTATGACATTGTATTTCAATCACATGTCCCAAAATATTAACCCTTCTTCGAATACTCCAAATCGTGTCGACTTATCAAATACTTCTGATTCTACTGTGTTTTTCGATACATCCATGATAGAAGAAACTCGTGGAATCCCGGATCATTTACGCGTGCAGCAGATCCCTAAAATTTTTTCCAATAAATATCGAAACATCAACTGCGACAATATGTACTACACTGACGGATCACTTCTTGATGGGTCCACTGGCTTCGGTATCTTCAATAACAATTTAACCGTCTCCCATAAGCTCGATAATCCTGCTTCTGTTTACGTCGCAGAATTAGCTGCAATTCAGTACACCCTAGGGATTATCGAAAAAATGCCCACGGACCATTATTTCATCTTTACGGACAGTCTCAGTTCCATTGAGGCTCTCCGATCGATGATAGATGTTAAGCACTCTCCGTATTTCCTGGGGAAAATACGGGAACATCTGAGTGCTTTATCCGAAAAATCTACTCAGATTACCTTAGCGTGGGTCCCTTCTCACTGCTCGATACCGGGTAATGAGAAAGCGGACTCTTTGGCTAAGGTGGGCGCAACAAACGGTGATATTTATGAAAGACCAATTGCCTTTAATGAATTTTTCGCACTTGTACGTCAGAATACGATCATCAGTTGGCAAAATGCTTGGACCAGAGGGGAATTGGGAAGGTGGTTACATTCCATAATCCCCAAAGTATCGACGAACCCGTGGTTCAAGGGGTTGGATGTAGGTCGGGATTTCATTTGCGTGATGTCCCGGCTTATGTCCAATCACTATAGATTTGACGCGCTCCTCCGTCGTGTTGGGCTCGGGGAAAGTGGTATCTGTGCCTGTGGTGAAGGTTATCACGACATAGAGCATGTGGTTTGGTCATGCCCTGTACACCGTGACGCCAGGTCTAAATTAATAGCTTCCCTGCAGGCCGAGGGTAGACAGCCGGCTGTTCCTGTTCGTGATGTCTTGGCGAGCCGTGACCTATCCTACATGTCCCTTATATACGTTTTCCTGAAATCCATCCACGCCCCAGTCTAGTCCCGTTCCCCTCCGTCTACACCCAACAAAACGACAAGAACACGTTTGAACCTTAAGCACAAAACCAGCAACCAGACCCCGCACAACAGAACCAGGACCCAAGGACTACGAGCCTCTGTCCCAACTCACGACATCGTGGCTCAGCAGAACGAATCCATACATGCCATTCGACGATTATCAGACGACCATTGAACAACAAAACACTGATTGGAAATCCCATGCTAGCTTTAAGTTAGACTTAATTTCAGCTCGTAGTCGGCAGCGAGGATAAAAAATTTGCTTTAGTTTTTAAGTCATCAGATATAATTGGCGCCGTTAAACATTAAATTGTATTTGTGCCGTGTCAAATAAATGTTATGTGAAGAAAAAAAAAAAAGAAACACAGTTCATCCACTTGGTATGCAGAAACAGTGTAAACCAAAAATATCGAAAGTTTTTGCAGCACGGCCAACCATACCGACTAATAATAAAACTCAACAGTGCGTTCAATAGAATCGACCAATCAGAGAGGGCTTTTACTTTGACAGAACTTTGGGTGATTTTTGGTTTCTCTTGTGCCCCAAACCGCCCAAACCAGAGCACTTGTTGGCACACCAGGCACACGAACACGAACATTTTTCAAAATAAAATCTGGCAGCTCTGGCTAGTTTGTTACTACGTAACTATAAATATAGGTTAGTAAAGCGAAGAATGGTAAATATAAACGGTATAAACAAGTGAACGATGTGTGGAATTTTCTGTTTCATATCAAATGTGAACTCGATTCAACTCGGTGACGATGTTGTAGGTTATTTACAAATTCAGGTACAGTTTGTTTTTCTATTATATCATTGATTGTTAAACTCATGAACATTTGCCATTTCAAATAAAAAGCAATACTTCACTATATCTATGTAGAGGCAAGGATATTGCATGCTTCTGTTTTGCAATCTACGCAAAATGAGAAAATAAATTTCAATACCCTTGATCTAGTTGCGCTTCAAATTTACTTAAACTATTTCTAGATAAACATTTCAAAAGGTTCTATCTGCTTTCGTCGTTTTTTCGGAGGGTCTTTTTATTTTGGTTATGGTTCTGCTTCAGTAAGTCTCCCATGTGTGGTCTTCGTTCAGAAGGCTAGAGTGATCCCTCCGCTATCAACTTGTACAAATAACGTGTCGCAAAAGGTGTTTAATAAGTTGTGGTGATTGAATGAAAGTGATCGATAAAAAAATCGATCAAAGCAGATAGGACCCTTTGAAACGTTTGTCTAGATTTAACTATATACCCGATGAAGGATTTATGTTATAGGCAAAAAAAGGTTTAACTTGTGATAAAATCGAAAGCGACTGTTATGCTGTTGCATCCAAAACTGTTCTCAGAATATGTTATTTCCAGTTAGAACAATGCAAGTGTCTTATAAATAACAGAGGTCCAGACGCGACAGATTGGACAGTTTATGATTCGAGGGTGCTTCTCTTCAGCGCTGTTTTATGGCAACAGGGAGCAGAACTTTCTCGTCAACCTGTTGATGGTGATAGATACGTTCTACTGTTTAATGGCGATTTGTTTAATAAAAAAGAAGACAGAGAATGTAGTGATACATTATGGTTATACAAAACAATCGATGCCATTCATGATATCTCACAGATATTTAGAACATTGCTAGGTTCTTTTAGTGTAATATTGGTTGACAAAATATTGCAAAGGGTTTACTTTGCACGTGATAGCTTGGGTAGGAATTCATTGTTGCTTGGTCGGAGCAAATTAGGAATCTTTATCAGCAGCGCGTTAGGTACATATTACTAAAATTCAATAATTTGTTCCTTAATTATATATATATATATATATTTTTTTTTTCAGCAAAAAACAGTATGGTATACGATACCATTGAACTACCACCAAATGGAGTATATTTTGTGGATTTGACAAAGCAAAATTCAGAAATAAAAATGTTACCGTGGAGTAAAAACTTGGATGTAACAAATTTTATTGCTATTCTAGACGAATCCTTCTTTAGTCTTCCATGGCACGAAAGTACGATTATCAAAGTAAGTCTAGCAATTTTATTTGCATCAACATTTTGTAATGATTTGTTTTCCAGGAAAATTTTGATTATCATAACATTCTAAAAAATATAGAGAAACGTGACGAGTCTCTTTTTGATTTTTTATTAAGTATACCTGCTATTTCGAAAACATGCGAAGAATTGATCCGATTACTCGAGGAATCTATTGAAGAAAGAATTATAAATACTCCAAAATATTGCAAGCAATGTATAAGATTGCAAAATCCGTGTGAACATGCACGGATTGGAATTCTTTTTTCAGGTGGAATTGATTGTGCCATAATCTCACTGATAGCAGATCGATTTGTGGATCAAAACATTCCTATAGATTTGCTAAATGTAGCCTTTGAAAAAATCAATCGAGAGAAGCCTCTGAATGTGGTAGAGCTAAAGTCGACCAAACTGATAGATTGGAACGTTCCTGATCGATGTACGGCAAAGCAAACTTTAATAGAACTGCAGCGCCTCAAATCTAGTCGGTAAGACAAACTTTGTAATCTCTGTTCTACATTTTGGTCAGAAGTAATCTGATCAAAGTTACTGTTAGGCCAACTGTATTATTCGATACAGTTTAATTCTGATCAAACTAGCGTTTCTGAGTGGCTTTCTTTTGATATAAATGTAGAATAAAGATGAATAATATTTATGAAGGTTTGAAAAGCTTTTATGATATATTCTAGTAAATGGCAGCTTGTAGAAATTAATGTAACTCGCCAAGAATTAGAGAGCAATAGACAACGAATATCTGATTTAGTTTTCCCTTTGAAAACAGTGCTGGATGAATCACTAGGGGCTGCCCTATGGTTTGCTTCCCGTGGTGTTGGTATATTAAAAGGTGTAGAATATTCATGTCAAAGTAGGGTAAGATAATCTGAAAAAAAATATTCAGCAAATGCTCAGAAAACTCATTAAATTGTCTTTGAAGGTTTTGATTGTGGGATCAGGAGCTGATGAATTATTTGGTGGGTATTCGAGACATAAAGCTGCCTTCTACAGGAATCTCAGTACTACAGATTTGCGATTTAGTGATAACGATATCCAGGAAGCTTATAATAACTTGACAGAAGAACTTGAATTAGACTGGAAGCGACTACCAAGCAGAAATTTAGCGCGGGATGATAGAATAATATGTGATCATGGTGTAACACCGCGAACTCCCTATTTACAGGAGGGTTTTGTTTCATTCGTAAAGAGTTTAAAAGCTTCACAAAAATGCTATCATCCTTTAGGTGCGGGTATTGGGGATAAGCTTATATTGCGATTGTGTGGATATAAACTGGGACTGAAAGCTGCTGCGTTCCTTAAAAAACGAGCTTTACAATTTGGCTCTAAAGTTGCTGATCGTAAGCAGAATGCTAGTGATAATTCCAGTTTTCTTCAGATGATGTAACCATTTGATTACTATTTCATTAAAATTATCCTTATAACGCTTGAACAATTATTTCGTTGAAATTACCAATTCTGTTGATATAAATATTTAGGCTAGCAAAATATGCTCATAAATAGAATTTTGGGTTTCTTCCCAATGACTATCGGACATGTGACTTTGAGTCAATAAACGACGCACTTACAGACATCAACTGGGAGACTGTACTGGGTATTGGCTCTGTCGATGACTTGCTTCGCAGATTTTACAGTGAACTTCAGAGGATTCTTAGCGATATTGTGGCAAAGAAAAGACGAACATTCAGCACTAATTCAAAAAATCCATGGTGGACTAACGAGCTGCGCAATCTTCGTAATATTCTCAGGAAGACCCGGAAACGCTTTTTTCTCTCAACCGAGATCGCATCAATCTGTATGAATTAGAGGCTTTGCTAACATCTACGTTGACTATATCGCTAAAATCCAGTTGAGTATCAGGCAAAATCCCAAACGATTTTGGGACTTCATCAGACAGCAAAATTCAAACAACCGTATTCCGAATATTATGAACCTCGACGGTGTGGAAGCTCGGACTAGCAGTACAACCGCCAATCTCTTCGCGACCTTTTTCGAAAACGTGTTCAGCAAAGTGTCACCAGTTCAAAACTATAATGCACCTGAATCAGCCCACCATCCATCCAGTTTTCCACGAATGAAGTACGGAATTCTCTGGAAGATTTAGATGTCAATAAAGGACCAGGCGTCGACGAGATACCCCCACTACTACTGAAAAATTGTGCTGTTGCTCTCGCGTCACCAATTGCTCTAATTTTCAATAGCTTGCTAAGAGATCGAGTCTTCCCACGGGATTGGAAATCAGCGTACATTATTCCTGTTTATAAGTCTGGAAACCGCAACTGTGTAACTAACTATTGCGGAATCTCCATGCTTAGCTGTCTGAGCAAAGTTTTTGAAAAATTTGTTCACGACGTGCTATACAGTGTTGTGTCACCATTCTTGTCTGAGTTCCAGCATGGTTTCATGAAACACCGATCAACGACGACGAATCTGATGTGCTACGTAACCACCCTATCCAGAGAAGTTGAAGCAAAACGCCAAGTTGACTCTGTGTACATAGATTTTGCGAAGGCCTTCGACACTGTGCCACATGTTTTGATCATTGCTAAGATGAGGCGGATGGGTTTCCTAGAATGGATCATGGAGTGGTTATTCTTATACCTAACAAATCGTTCTGCGTAGGTATTGGTTAACTCCGCCCATTCTTACATTTTCCACATTGCATCCGGTGTACTTCAAGGCAGCGTGCTCGGGCCCCTATTATTCAACATATTCGTTAATGATCTGTATGCACTGATCTCGTCAAGAAAACTATCTTTCGCTGATGATTTGAAACTATTCAGTGTCATACCATCCTTGGTTGACTGTGGAGCGTTGCAAGAAGATTTGAATATTCTGATGATTTGGTGCGACAACAACGGCATGCGTGTTAATTGCAAAAAATGCAAGATTATATCCTTCACTCGCTGCAACGATCCAGTTTTTTTTAATAGGGGGGGGGGGGGGGGGAGGGGATAGAATGATAGTTGTTTCTTATGTGAAATTTTCCAAGGAATTTTCCAAGGATTTTTCGGACATCTTACGTCTATGAATTGTAAGAAAAAGAAAAATGAGATTTTGAACAAAAAATGCGTGACTTTGCAATAAACAGGGGGGTCCCACAGAGCGGGGGGTATTTCAATCGACACCAAATTTGGGATTTTTCCAAAATTACAGTAGATGAATAATTCTGCCAACTTTGAGCAAAATCTGTGATGGTCGTGTCCAAGTTTGTGCTTTTTCGTGGTCACTTCGTATGGAATGACCCGTACTAATATCTATTCAGAATTAATATTGTGTGTTCTGCCACAAATGGTGACATCAACACTATTATATATATATATATTTATATATATATATATATATATATATATATATATATATATATATATATATATATATATATATATATATATATATATATATATATATATATATATATATATATATATATATATATATATATATATATATATATATATATATATATATATATATATATATATATATATATATATAACTTAAAAAATCATTGATTTGAATTTAATTTTTAAAAACTTTAATTTGACCGTACTCGGTCACACTTCACTTGTGACTGATTAAAGACTGTTTTACAGAGGCCTGACTGCCCTACCTGCTGTCCTAAAATCTGCTGACCTAAGACCTAACGACGATGCAGCACTTGGCGACGTCAATCCGAGTTCCATGTTGAATACTTTGGTGGCTCCGGGCTCCAATCCTGCTGAGTGTGCTGTCTGGTTTGCGCGTGGCTTGGTTTCTGGTCGCTTAGATTCAGCGACAACTGTTGTTGAGGATGTTGTCTTTAACTCGTCCCCCCTTAAGTAGTGATCGTCTCGAGCAATTTGTTGTCTTTGCTATGAGCCGATATTTGATAATTATGAAAGCCAGAAAAGCGAATGTGCTGACAGTGCCGATAGATACGATTCCAACTTTATAATGGAATTTTATTGTTTACATGTGTTGCCTAGTTTTTAAATGCAGTTCATGCAGTTCTGTAAGGTTTATATGCTTTTCGATTTGAAGAGGTTTTATTTTCAAGGGTTGCAATGGAAGAATTATTGGCTGGTGGTACCAGGATTCGTAATTTTCATATAGCTCGTTTTCGACGTATATTGAGCAGTTATGAAATACTATCAGGTGGATTCCGATTAATTTTTGGTTGCTGATGCCGCAGGTGCTGTTGATTCGTACGTCTTGGTGAACGGTTGAAACCAACAATGTGCCTGGGGCTATCGTTTTTATTTCTGATGTTGGAGGTCTTTCAAAGAGATTGCACTTCCCATGATGACCTCGCAATAATGGTGCTTCACACGTATCGTCGCTAATATCGACTAGCTGTTTTCTTTCGCATATCGTGATTTTATGACTTTCTTGGCATTCCGATTTAATGCCCAAAATTTCGACTTCGTTGATGAATACGTTTTTGTAAAGTATTTTGGCTGTATGATTGGAGAGGGGTAGCGGGTAGATGTTGAATTTTCTATATGATGTGGTGAGCAACTGTGGGATGTTTACGTTGATGATTATTGTTGATCGCTTGTAGATGACGCTGGTGGTGAGATAGTTGCTAGCATCTTCTATACTATTAATTTCTAGACCCTGATTTCTAGTTTCTTGAGCTATGTTTTCTATTTCTTTGAAGTTAATATAAATTTGATAATAACGTTTAATTTCGCCATCATTATTGCATATTCTATTGATTTGAGTCTGTTTTCGAATTTAGTATTGATCCTAATCTGTCTGTTATGTTGTTTTATCAGCGAGTTTCCTGCTGCTCTAAGCTCCTTCAAGTTATTCTCGATTAGATTCATATCTTCTGCGTCAAGATCACCGGTAACGAATTTGATGGCACTTCCTAGTAGATTAATCGCACGTTTATTTTTATTTGTGTTGATGTGTATTGAGTTAAAAAATGATTTTATTTCTTTTAGTGTTATCCTGATAATGTCTGAAAAGTCACTGGATGAATTAGCTAGCTAACTTGTTACGTTTTCTATAATTGATACTGAGATTTCAATTTGTTGGAAATCAATGATGTGTAAGATTCTATCGTAGCCTGCAATTATTCTTCCCTCCCCCCTTTGTAAAAGCAACGCTCCTGCGTTGTTATTGATGTCGTGGATTTGTATGGATTGAGGATGGGATGGTGGGATGGTGATGAATAGTGTAGCGATGCATAGTGTATGTAGCATGTGGATTTTCATCTTGGTTTTGGTTTCTGCTGGTTTGTTTCCTAAAAAGAGAAATTTATTAGTTTTTGTTTCGATAAGTGTGAATTGTGTATTGTTCCAAGTGAAGCGATCTAAATTCTCTTGATATTGTCCTTATAAACTTGTTTGCCGGACTCATTCACCAGTGTTCTTCCATTATCTTGGGCTACTGTACTCTGTACATATTTTGGTTCGGTTTTCTTTTTTATACCTTGAACTTTGTTATATGTAGTTTCATCTAATGGGAAAGCTGGTGCTGCTTCTCGGGATTTATTATGGTAATCTAGGTTTTGCTTTTTCGACTTATCGTTGGCCAGAATCATGGGCGCAACTACGGGGGGGCTAGGGGGGGCTGAAGCCCCCCCTGGAAAGTGTTTTGCCCCCCCTAGAATTTCCCGGAGAATGATTGTATTCAATATATCTACATTCCATATTACTTATCAGAGCATCAAAATCAACACAAATTGAGATGTCGTCATTCATTGGCTAAGAACTAGTTCTGCACCCAGAATCGATTCTCAACCCTTGCTCTCTTACTCACCTTACCAGTCAGACGAGAGCTGTTATAACTCGTGATGTATCAAGAAGTCGCCATTTTACTTGGTTTTGGGCTGTGTTTCACCCGTTCCCCAGACGTCTCATCACTCGCAAGTCTCTTTCGATCTGGTCGAGCCATCATGCACGCTGCGCCCTTTAATTTCTTGTGCCGGTAGGGTTGCTGAAGAGAAGTGATTTCACAGGGTTGTCGTCCGGCATTCTTACGATGTGACCGGCCCACCGCAACCTGTTGTCTTTCGCCAGGTGTGCAATGGGGTTCTCTCCAAGCAGCGCTTGTAGCTCATGGTTCATGCGCTGTCGCCATTATCCGTCGTCCGCTTGTGCTCCACCGTAGATAGTCACCTTCTGTTCGCCGATAGGCACCTTCTGTTCGAAAACACCAAAAGGACTTCCGTAGAGGACTACCGGTTATATCAGGGTTTTGTAGTTGTTTGTATCGAAGTGGTCATGTCCGATCATCACCGTGATAGGTGCGTACGTTCTTAATGTTTGAGAAGAACGGGCCGGCGTTGAGAACGTGGTCAATTTGTTTTGCTGCACGTTGGTCGAGGAAAGAAAGGACTTTGGACTGCTAATCTGCGGGAAGCTGCGAAGTTGGTGCATAGCAGGCTGTGCGGGCCGATAACCGGCTTATATAAGTCTTTCCTTCCGTTCATGTCCCCAACGACGATCTTGATGTCTCTACGCGAGCAGCTATCGTGCCTTGCGGCCACAAATCCACCGTACCTTCTCTCCTTTCCGTCAAAGCTCCTGGAGCGCAACGATCCGGGATCCGGGTCGTTAAGCGATCTACTGTTACATGTACTGAGCTTCTAATCGTCGTCCTTATTTCGTCGGCTGGGTTTTGAATTCTTGATTCTCCGTAGTATGTTGATTTTAGTATGCTGCCTTACTAGGGCTGCGATGCCTAGTCTCGCGACGGAGCTGCCGCCATAGATGTAGCTGGCGAGACACCGCATTTCATAGTTCAACCGTCCGGTCCGGATCAGTCGCTGTTTGAGCCGCCCCTAGCCTGTCGGGTAGACGCGCAGACAAGCTGCTCTCTAAGGAGAACAACTACCCCTTCCTGTCAGCATACGACCAAGTTCCCACCGGTACACCGGTTTTTCCTTGGTTGCTCGTATCCCAGTCGGTACCACGTGGAGGTAGGAATAGGGCATTATGCCCTGAACCACACTGGGCTCTATTTTATTCTAACTAGTACGGGTGAACTGTTAAAAAACACTGCCCAGCCGTTTACCAAATCTGGCTCTCCTCAATAACGAATCAGTGTTGCTGAAAGAGCTTGGCGTTGACGGTGTGTTCAAGATATTCAGTACATCTTCGGAGATTCTATCCCTAAGTGATTTTTTTCTGCTTTTACGATACTATTTTAAGCGTTATTAAATAAGCATATACAAACTCTTTTTTTCTCTTTTTTTAAATGACATACATGAAAACTACCCCCCTAGAAATTTTCCTTAGTTGCGCCCATGGCTAGAATGATTTCGTCGTAAACCTTATTTCGATTTTGAATCATGAGGTCAATATTTAGAGGTCTTTCTTGCTCATCTTTTAGACCGTAAAAAGCTTCTCTTGGTTTCATTTTTATTGCGGAGTGTATGCTGTTATTATATTGTGTACAAGCTATATTAAAAATTTCCTTCAGACTCAACTCTTCGTAATTCACTTTTATACAGCGGAAGATTTCTGCTATAGTAGAATGGAATCTCTCGACCGTTCCATTACTTTCACTGTGATATGGTGGAGTGAAAAATATTTCTATATTAAGATCGTGAAGAAGCCCCCGTATTTCTATTCGTAAAGCTGGTTCGTTATCACATACTATTTGACGTGGTGTGCCGTACATTTTGAAGAATTTTGTGAGTCCTTTTCTGTATCGCAAATATTTCTAGATTTTATGTGTATTATTAAGGTGCCAAATCTTGAGAGTTTATCTATTACTGAGAGAAAAACTACTCTTTCTGCGATGAAAATGTCTATGTGGATTATGTCTAGGGGTCTGTTTGGGTTTGGAGTTTCGCCTAACGTTATCTTGTAAGGGTGTCGATCATATTTATTTTTGTTGCAAATTTGGCAGAGTTTAATGTGCTTTGTAATTTTGGGTTTCATCTTCGGAAAGAAAAACCTTTTGGCTATTTGTTGATTATTTTCCCAGATACCTCTATGGGAGCGGTCATGTGTTTGTTCGATGATGGCGTTCTGCTCTTCAGGTGTTCTCAAATGGATTGACATTTTTTGTGTTATGAATATTTTGAATTGTTTGGCCCTATTAAAATAGTTCCTGTATGTAGTTTGAATTATTCCCATTAATTGTTCGAGACAATAAATACAATTTGTTCTCAGATCCATATAATCTTTGACAGTGGTGGGCACCATTCCGCTAATTCGCTAAAACGCTAATTAGCGACGCTAATTTTCAGTTAGCGGTTTAGCGGTTTCGCTAATTTGCGAACTGTTAGCGTCGCTAGAGTTTTGACCTTCGAAACGCTAATCGCTAATTCGCTAAATTTGTAGAAAAGCGACAAAAAAATATTTACAAAATTTGTGAGTTGCTGATGGCGTACATAAATTGATTCGAACGATGAACGTACTTTACGGCGAAAATAACTTTATAACGTATGTTTCATTCAAATAACGTTCATTTGTCTCAACTGTCTAGTGTTTCTCTCTTTACGACATAAGTGCAAGTCAGTCTTTTTACCATATAATAGGGTTCCATTAGCGTACAAGCCACTAGAGCATCCTGAAATTATGGTAACTTCTTCGAATCAAATAATAACTGTGTTGTTTATGGAAAAAAATTTAGAGTAGATTTTATTTTTACATACAAGCAAAACCAATTTTACTGCTCCTTGTTTTTAATTAAATCCTCAAGCACATACTAACAGACGTAATATTGGAACCTAGCTTCATTGTCACGAAAAAAACCATCATTTCAAATTTCTACTGAAGCGATGCGCTACCGGCTTGATTACTCCGCTTTGTCATCTTTCCCACCTCTCACTCTCTACAAGCAACTTTCCATCTGCATGGAAGTTCGCGTATATGTTTCCGGTTTAAAAAAAAGGTGACAAAAGAAACGTCGATGATTACCGCGGAATCTCCGCCGGGAATGCAGTCTCAAAACTGTTCGAGTTGGTCGTGATGGGACCGATTTTTTATCAATGTAAGTCTCTTATCTCTGATACGCAGCATGGATTCATGCCAAAGCGTTCAACAACAACGAATCTTCTAACGTTCACCTCTTTTTCAATGGATATTATGTCTGAAGGGCACCAAACCGATGCTATATACACTGATTTATCAGCAGCCTTCGATAAAATTAATCACAACATTACCATTGAAAAACTCGACCGAATGGGATTTGGCGGAAACATTTTACGCTGGCTTCAATCGTATCTTGCGGATCGGATCATGGTGAAAATTGGAGACAACAGATCGCAAGAATTTCATGCTTCTTCCGGAATCCCACAAGGTAGTCACCTCGTGCCTTTAATCTTCATCCTCTACTTCAACGATGTGAACTGCATTCTCAGTCGCCCCAGAATATCTTTTGCCGACGACATGAAAATTTACGCCAAAGTGCTGATAGCATACACCGTTGCCGCAGCCTCGCGAAATTTGGGAATGATAATGAGAATGGCCAAGAATTTCAGGGACGTGTACTGCAAAAGTCTATATTGCTCATTATTTCGCTCGACGCTAGAATACTGTTCGGAAGTGTGGAGCCCTCTTTACTTTAATGGTGCCAACAGAATCGAAGCAATTCAGCGGATATTTGTACGTTTTGCTCTTCGACATCTACCTTGGAACGATCCTCACCAGCTCCCCAGTTATGAAAATCGCGCGCAGCTCATCGGCCTTGACTCTTTGAAAGTAAGACGTGATCTTTCACGAGCTATGTTAATTGCTGATACCCTGATTGCAAGAACCGACTGTGCTGTAAAATTGGGCAATATCAATCTAATCATTAATTCCAGAGTCGTTCGGAATAACCTTTTCCTGCGAATTCCTTTCGTCGTACAAATTATGGGACAAACGGAGCTCTTTGTGGACTTCAGCGCGTTTTCAATAGTGTATCTTACGTTTTCGACTACCATCTACCTCGCTCTAGTATTAGGAGTATTTTTTCAAATATTTTAAGATATAATCATTAGGACCATATTGAGTCTGTTGATGTTGAACGAATAAATGAATAAAATTTACAGTTAAACCACAGTCATTGCGTGACAGCGTCTTCTAGGGAGCTGTCATGCAGTCTCATATATTTTTGTGGTTCTCAGTTTGACACATGCACGTACACTAGCACTGCTTTTTTTTACGGAAACTACTGTTATCTCCCAAACGAAGAATTGATTCAGAATTTGCTAGAAATGTCTGTTGATCTGTGTCTCAAGTTTGAAGATCGTATTGCAAACTTCGAACCTCTCATTATAAAGAGCATTCAAAAGTAATTATTTTCGTTTGTTTTTATGAGCTATAAATATGGCCATATGACAATCTACGTGTTAAAAAGTTAGCGATTAGTGAAAGTTCCGCTAATATGGGTTTAGCGTTAAGCGATTATCGAGCTAAATATTCCAGCTAGGGAATTATCGATTAGCGTCGCTAAATTTTCAGTTAGCGGTGCCCACCACTGATCTTTGAAGATTTTAAAGATAACAGGAATACCGAAAACCAATCTGGTTATGGTACGTCGATATATGCTTGGGAAAATTTGTTCGTAGTTGTCGGGTTCATCCGGCCCAACTCTCAAAACAATTTGGTTGCTGAACACGTTTAACGGATGTTCAGTACAACTTATAAATTCTGAATCATCTGTATCCGCTGAATGCACAGTTGCATTATCGGATGATGAATTTTCATGAACATTGAGTTCGTTTCTGACTCGTGAAAGGCTGTCAGCAAGAATATTTTGCTTGCCTGGTCGGTAACGAATCTCATAATCGAATTCACTTAATGAAAGACGCCAATGAACTAACCTGTTATTAGTGTCTTTTAAATTAAGACCATACGTTAGAGGTTTATGGTCTGTATAAAGGATAAACTTCCTTCCGTAAAGGTGAGGTCGGAAGTATTTGCACGCCCATACTACTGCAAGTAACTCTTTCTCTATTGCAGAATACTTTTCTTCCGATTTGTTAAGAGTCCTTGAAGCAAAGGCTATTGGTTTGTCGTTTTCTATCTGTCCTTGTGAGAGTACGGCGCCAATAGCAAAATTGGAAGCGTCCGTCGTTAAAATAAATGTTTTATCAAAATCGGGGTATTGGAGAATATTGCTGCTAGTAAGAATATGTTTGCATCTTTCAAAAGCGTCGATGAATTCTTTTGAGTGGGAAATCTCTTCGCCTTTTCTCAACGCATTGGTAAGAGGTTTTGCAATTTTGGCAAAATCTCTGATAAATTTGCGGTAGTATCCCCATGCTTGTCTTTTCTCCTCAGAAAACCTCTAGAGTGCAGGAGAACATCTTGCACTGCGGAAACAACTGCCGTCACACTAAAGAGCAAATCAAAACGCTCATGCTAGAAGAGAGCGACAAACGATTTTTATCTGTTGAGCTACCTGAACGCACTGCGGTGAAATCTGAAGTCTCTCTCTTGTGAGACAATGAACTATGGTGTACTTTCTCACACGTGTGGACATCACGCACAATAATTACACTGCAGAGCTATCTGCGGTGCGTTTCATAGTTGGTTTTTTTAAGCATGACCGAAGAGGAAAAGAGATTGGGAGAAAAAAATAGACTGCGTTGCTCGTGCCGGTCGAATTTACTCTGGTGGAATTCGTTTTCGCAGTGTAGCTACACGAGGACTACATTTTTGCCCGGTAGGTTTTTTTCACCTTCCGGACTACTCGCCAGTGGACACTGTTGTGTATTGCTGCGTTTTCTCTGTAGAGTGATTCACCCCTCTTGTTTCTATCAGATGTGGGACGAGCTGGAAGTGTGTTTGTCTCTCTGTAAGCTGGTTGAGACACTTTGGAGTGGACAAAGAAGCAGTGTGGTGGAAGCATTTGCTTCACGCAGGCACATACTGGAAGGGAAGTGCGCGGTGAATTTTTTCTCCTCTCCTTTCACATACTGAGGAGAATGACAAGCATGCCCAGTATTCCTAAAAAACCGCGTAGCTCCTTTTCATTTGTAGGAAGAGGCCATTGTTGTATAATTTGGATTTTATCTGGGTTGGGTTTTACTCCATCCTGAGTCACGATATGACCTAAGAAAGCAACTTCTCTTTGGAAAAAATCGCTTCTATCTACTTGCACTTTGAGGTTGTGCTTTACAAAATATTTATATAAGCAAATATTTTTGACAAATTATCCATGTGCTCTGTCAAGCTTGTTGAAAAAAACAATGATGTCATCCATGTATACTAAGCAGCTGACACCAATATTCTCCCGAAGAACGTTGTCCATCACACGTTGAAACGTTGAAGGAGCATTTTTTAAACCGAAAGGCATTCATAGTGTCCGTTTTCCACACTAAAGGCTGTTTTCTGAATGTCTCTTTCGTCTACTTCAACCTGGTGGAATCCAGATGCAAGATCTAGAGTGGTGAAGTACATACAGCGTCCTAACTTATCTAGGATGTCTGTAATATTTGGAATGGGATAACGATTGTCAATCGTTTTCTCATTCAGTTTGCGATAGTCGATTACTAACCGCCATTTCCGCTTGCCGGAAGCATCCAATTTCTTGGGTACTATCCATACGGGTGATGTCCAAGGGCTACTTGAATGGCGAATAATCGCTTGTTCTAAAAGTTTGGCAATTTGACGTTTAACCTCCTCTCTATGGCAGAAAGGGTATCGATATGACTTCGTATGTATTGGCAAGTCATTTTTTGTTTTAATTGAATGATTTATAGCATTGGTGAATGAAAGTTTATTGCTTTCCATGAAAAATATCTCTTTGTGCTGTGATATGATTTTTAGAAGTTTTGATTTTTCTTCAGCATTCAGATGGTCAATTCTGAGTTGCTCTCTCAATTTATTATTTAAGGGTAAACCATGCATGGACATGGCGGGTGTTCCAATTTCGAAATTATTTATTTCTGGTTCAAGCATACCAGAATTTAAATTTATTTTGCACGATTCGTTCGAATAATTCGAAATTAATGCTTTAACGTATCCATTCTCGGCTGTGTATAGTCCGGAGAGGATAAAAACATCTGAAGTGATACTAACATTATTCTCGACGTAAAAATCTCCGGTTACATTAGTTGGGAGATTTATAAATTTTGTCTCGTGTGCATTTAGGTACACTGACTTGACGTCGTGGTACTTGCGCTTTATTTCTATTGTACCGTAGGGAAATTTCAATTTGTTGCTAGAAGTGATTATGTCTGCTTTTAGGGAGAGGACTGGCAACATGGCCAATAAAACAAACGTACATTGAATCGGTCCGTAAATTTTTAATAAAATTCACGTGTATTTTCGCACTAGAGGTCATGAAAGGTTGTAAATTTTCAAGTATATCAGGTGTCGCGTGTGTAAGATACAAATTAGTTAGAGTGGAGTGAAAATTAGAAGATCAAAAATTGAAGTGATTATGCAGTGTAAATTGGCACAGAAGATATAGTTCGCCATTCGTGTACGTTTTGATTTTTACCAAGTGATCGGTAGTGTTAGTGAAAAGAGAGTGGAAACCGTAAAGAAGGAATGAGGTTCAACACGTCCTCTCCACTGACATCGATTGGGTTTGTGTGTTTTTTTTTGAAGTAGAATACTTCTCTCAGGAAGTGCGGCTACATAGGGATGTGAAATAAAAATCTAAAACCGAAAAAAGTGAAAAATATGTCCAATTTCAAATGCTAATAAATCGGTTAGTATTCGATGGATTTCCTTAGTTCTTGCAGCAATAGATTGGAAAATCTTATAAGATTCTTCCCAGAAGAAGATAATTGTAATTTTATAATTCACACTATTGTACTATTGAAAATAGTCAAGCCTTGTCAAAACGAAAAATTCGACCTCTGATTGTTCGTTATATGATTGCTTCCCAAGCACGGTCGACAGAATCATATACCTTGCAATTTGAAACATGCTATTTGGCCTATATAAGAGCCTGTTTCCGCCGATGGTGGGAAGCGGCCACAGCTGTGGCGTAGCAATAGATAGCGCACTAGTTGCAGCGGATTCCAGCAACGATAGCAGCTGGGCCAGCTGATGCAGAGACAGTTGATACCAATGGCAGCGTATAGCGGCCACAACTGTGGCATGGCTATGGATAGCGAACTAGTTGCAGCGGATCTTAGCATCGATAGCGGCTGATGCAGTGAGGCACTTTAGTGAAATGCAGTCTCTGTGCAATAGTGGGCACTACACTGAAAGAAATCGACACGACATTATAAAGTGTTTTGCACTTGAATTCACCCTACTGGTCAAAACATATAGAATTCATATGCGAAACACTTTAGAATTATTTATCGTGCAACACCTCATTTTCAAAAGTGAAACACTTTCAATTCTCGTGTTATGACATATAGACATAAAGTGTTTTGATTTTGAATCTCAAATGAATGTTCATCGAGCTTCGAATGATTTTTATTCGATATTGAAATGAAAACAGTTTTTGGAAATGATTGTATATCATGTAACCTTTGTTTTATTTATAAAGTTTAAATTTCACTATAATAATTAATCACCAAAGATAAACTTTCCTTCTCTGTTGAAGAAGCCTGTAAAGCAAACAAAAAATTTAATTAATTAAATTTCATTAATTGTTAATTTAGTAAACAAATTCTTGCCTCTAGCGTAAAGATGAAAACATCAGAATCTCTGTGATCTTGAGCTAGAAGAACGGAATAAGATAAAAATTCGATTCTTTTACATGACATAAATTACATACCTTGCAAAAATTTACAGATGTAGTCCGGAAAATCGTCGAATTTCTAAGCCGCATGACACTCACTGACTCTTCTGTCACCATTTTCCTACTTTTCAGCACAAACGGCACTCATTTGACATATAAAAACAAAACATATCAACTGAAATTGTTTCGCACATGATAATCACTGTGATGAAACAGTGGGGCAGATTCAAGTGCAATTCACTTGAGAGGGATGTTGGAATCATACGTAAATGAAGTGTGGCTCATAGATGTAAGTTGATGTGTGTGACAACTTGAAACGAAAGTGAAAAATGATTGAATTCGATAAGAAAGATTCTTCAAATAACGATGCAGAGTCATTTTGATACCCAAATGATGAAACACTTGGATGGAGCGTGCCCAGTTTTTTCAGTGTAGTAATAGCATTCAATGAAAAGTTGACTCATTTTGACAACACGTGAGCCGTCTAGTTTTGAGTTGTAAATCAGCATTTCATTGTCTACTTTATCACCAGGAATACTTTATTCGCCCTGTCAGTGATAAAGCAAAGATGTGATCGGCATCTTATCCGATACTAAAATGAACAAAAAATTGTCCTTTTCAGGATGAAATAAAAACTTGATTGAAGAGTTGATATTTTCTAATGAGTTATTGAACATTTTTAAATTTGTAAAAGTTATAAATTTTACTTTATTTCCGTGTCTCAGAACGTACTGAATTACCTTTTCCTTCAGTCATGAGCACGACATCCGAAAAACTTTTATCTCAAAATTTCAAAATTGTCAAGCCCCAACCATGACAAGCAACTTACTATTTCATTGAAAATGGTCAATCTTTGTTGAAGCGCAATATTCGATTAATCTGATTAGTCAACGTTTATTTGCTAGAAAAAATGACTGACACGCAAGCAGCCGGGTTATCGTTCTTGTAAAAGTATTCTACTTCAACCTTGCGGTCGTGGCTTTGCGCAAAACCCCTCCTGTTATTTTATCTTCCGCTGAGCTTTGCGCGCAGCGAAGTGCAAAGCTTTCTTGCATTTGTGGTTCCTGCTGCTGGCTCGCAAAATGCAACTGGAGAGACAGGAAACAGAAGCTAAGTATTGGTTTTGGTGATATTTCACGTCGTGTTTGAAACGGGATCAGAGTGAAATTGTGACTACCTATGTTAACGCACACAGCTTTTCTTCCATTCGATTTGAACGGCATGTGAGCGAGAGAGAATTTGTTTTTTTTTTCTGCCTTTTGTGCTGCTTACGACCGCAGAGGCATCTTCGAAGATGCCGATTTTCTGATTCTTTCTCTCGCGATCACTTGCTGTGTGTGTTGGGTAGCGCGTTCATGTGTTCATGATTTTTTTTACGTTGCATCAACTTGCAAGTTGCAGTAGGCTGACATGAGAATGTGTGTTCAGCAAATAGACCATCGCACGGTGACGTCGCGCACTTGCGTTTGACAGCTATTGGTGGCTTTGTTTGCCTTCGGGCGATGCAGTTTGGTTCTAAATTATAGCAGATCATTTCAGTTGTGACCAGTGATGCCACATATATAGATTTGTCTGCTTTTATACAGATTTCTTGCGTATTTTTCATACAGATATCTGCATGCAGATTTTCTGGAAATAATACAGTTTTTTTTGGTTTTCATGGGGTAGTAAATTGAACTTCTTGATGTGGTTGAAAAGCGGAGATTGGCTCGGATGCGGTTCAGCGTGTCGTAGGTTTTACTATATTCATATGCTACTATAAATCTTTGAACACGCTAACTTTCACAAGATCGAATTGATAGTTTTACAATAGAGTTTGATCATCTATCATTTACACGCGACAAATATCTAAGTGCTTCGTCTGTCATGAAGAGTTCTGATCGGTTACGGTCATTTAACCATATTTAACCCTATTTTTATGATTTTCCTAGCTTCTGGACAAATGTTGATACACTTGAATTTTTTTTTTATTCAATAATGTTTAAATCTTGTTGGATGCAATTTTTTGTTTTTGAATTTTAAGGGCTTTGGATGCATGTAAATTTGCCAGTTTTTGAGTTCATTAGGATACTTAGCTCATTACAAATTATATTACAAGAGAAAAACGCGTTGTAGATCTTATATCCTCTAAAATTGCGGTCGGCTTACAGTTTCCGAATAAAGTTTAACGTCTTACAATAAAGCTACTCATTGATTCGTGAATGGGTAAATTAAGGTGTTCATGAGCAGAAACGCGTAGAGTCGTACGATACGTAAGGTAACCGAGATTAGTTAACCTCCACGATTCGCTTGTATCCCGTCACTGCAAATATGATGAGGTTTCAAACATGTTGGCACCTGGCGCGCTTTCGTGAGTTCATATATCGAAGATCGCACCACTAACCTCGGGAAAGTGCGTGCACGTCGGGTTCAAAATTGGAAGGGTCGGTCAGTTCCTCTATTAGTACAAAGCTCGTTATTCCCGTCGTACTCCTAAAATCAATGAAACAAAACGTCTTAGATACATAGAAGATAGGTTCGCGAAAAATATCTTAGTGAACGAGGGCCCATAAATACCGGCAAGGGTTTTATCGTATATAGAGAAGAAACGCGACAAACGACTAACACAAAATTCCTATACCCGTGGTGCTTGTGGAGTGTGCAGGAGTATATCCGGCCTCTATTAACAACAAGTATCGAACTAACACCCCTTTCCTTCCTTCCTTTGATCTGCGTTCTGGACCGGCAGGCGTCGGTACTGATCAGCATGCAGGGGTTATTGGAGATGCACATCGAAAAGCTAAATCCCAAGCAGGAATCACTAAATTCGATTTACAACTCCAATCGATCCTGATCAGTAACGAAGTGGCAACCGGTGGTGATCAATCAAGCTCAAGCTCAAGAAGTGATTATGTCTGCTTTTAGGTTCTTAAGTGATTCGTACCCTATAAGCCCGTCGAAGAACGGATGGAAGTCGAAGATTAGAAATGTTTGTTTAGTGGTGTTAGGTATTTTTGGGAAAGGGTTAAATTCTACGAACCTATTGATTATGTGTGAACCTCTGACATTTCTCACCGTAGTGGGGGTGGTGTGTCTGCAATTCTCTAAATTAACATGTTTTTTATATAGGTAATTTCGATTACTTCCTGAGTCAATTAAGAGATTTAAATCGCCTTTGTTCGTTTTCAATGTAATATATGGGATGAAATTATTTATGTCATTCCCGCTGATCCGTCCGCCAGTTGAAAATTGAGGTCGTCGACGTTTTGTTGCGTCTCGCGTTCCTCGTTTTGGTGATTGGTTTTTAAGTATATTATGGGCTCTTCTGAGTTTGAAGTCGAAGGTGTCCATCAAATGGTCTGTTGCGCTTAGGTTGTTGGCTAGTCTTTCTATGTCTTCTAGGTTCTTCCTTATTTCGGCCAGATCTACTTTGTGCATCATTCTATTGTAGCCTATTCTAATTCTAGCGGATCCTAGTTTGAATGCGGTCAGCCCGTTCGAGCTAGAAATGTCTCTGTTCATTGTTGCTGCTGCCATAGATAAACATCTGCAATTAAAGAAAATCAAGATTTAATTCTATTTTTGTGTATTTTTACTCCATTATGGTCCACGAAGGTGAGATCTTGGTTTTCCTTAATCGTTACAATTTTATAAGGTTCTTTGTCTTTTGTAAGTCTCTGCACTGAAACAAAGGTTGTAGCTAGTTTAACTATAAATGGGGTTTAAATTAACTACAGAGCACCGACGATTTTGAACCGAACGCGTTGAACATTCATTATAACTACAACTGTAGTATTTTCTACGAAAACAGTAACCGAGGGCTACGCCGTCGTTTTGACTGTTTCACTGTCAATATAACTAGATTTTAATGTCCTGTTTGCTGTTGTTTTAAAAGCGTTGATTTTGTTATCCTAACAATGGGTTTGTTAAAACAAATACCTCGTTGTAGTGTTTGCTACTACGTTTAGCTAGCGTTTCAAAAAAAGGAAGTGAATATGCTAAGGGTGATCTCTTCTAATGCTCAAGCATTAAAACAGTCCAAAATTCGTATATGAATATAGCAAGCTAGGTTTAATGCACCGGCGGAAGTGGAAAAACCAGCCCATAATGAAATTTAGTTATGTAAGAAAGCAACAAACAATAAAATTTATTTCTTTGCTTCACTGAAATCACTTAAATACATAGATTAAATTCAAAATAATAAACAAAATACTTTTCCAGCCTTCCAGAGTGATTTGGCTACTTCCAAAAAGCAAAAATCCAATCATTCCTTATGTAATACTTCGCTGAAGTTTGAGACTTATTTTCTTGTGAAATACTTCTTGCGTATAGGTTTCGCGAAAAACTTAACTTCAAGTGCTTTGTAAAACTTATCTTCTTCGGTATAGGTTTTCATTTTCTCAGATTCATTTTCTACGAACTCGTTACGCCGAAGTAATGATCGATGAGCGTTTAATTCCCTGATGCTCTGGTCTGATAGTTGGTGTTCACTTGATTCGCCCTGCAAATTTTGATCGAGCGCTGTGGTGATAGTGATAGGTAAATAACATCTGATGTGAAAAGTTCAGCATTCGTTACACGATACAAGCCTTTTGTATCTTGTTAACTCGGAAAAGTAAACGACTGGTGCAAACGCCGTTTATTTGTAGTTGAATGTGGATGTCATTCCATGTAGAATGTAGATTATTGGTACAAGAGTCCAAATCGATCTGAAATACAACCTTGGTTTTCAATTAGCTGACAACCGAAATCTAATGCACTAAAAATAATTACCAACAAATATCCGTTCTCATACACATAAAAGAATTGTTTTCGGATTAACAGCGCTCTGGTAGACAAATCTATTATTTTTATTTCTTGTCAAAATAACTACACTTTCATTTGAGACGACTGTAGTGTAGGTAAATTGACCGTCAGATTTCAACAACAATCTGCGGTTAATTTTACGACAATTGTTAGCCTTTGTTGTAGGTTTTTTGATTTAGTGGAAGTAACTACAATTCACTGCAATTGTAGTGCGGCTAACTACACCTTACCCACAAAATAGGACTGACGGCGTATTGTAGTTAAACTTACAACTACGTTGTAGTTATTTCTTTTCGTGTTTGATTGATCATGTCAAAAAATAGAGGCCATTTCTAAATAAATATTGTATAGTGGTGAGTCGTTTGTAGTGTTGCTGTAAACCGTTTGTTCTTTTGTATTTTATTTTACATTCACCAAACTTTCTTCTCGGAGCAGAAAACAGCTACATCGCAACTGCAAGAAGAGGGTATTTGAAAAATACAAGTGCAGCAATTTACGCAGCCTTTCATCTTAAGTTCATGTATTTTATTGTTTACAAATATCACTAAATTGGATGCCATCAAGGTTTAGTTGCGAAATAATTTTATAACAAGTCATAATTTCTTTAAGCAGTGGAAGAGCTTGATTCTGCTAAGGCCGAGAAATACCTAGCAATATACAAACATAAATGAAACGATGGCTCTGTCGGAATGATCTTGTTGCCTTTGTGCTATTCTAACGTTAACTTTTTGATCTGGCTCAAGCTCTTTTGGTGTTGTTTTCGTTTCGTTAGAATCTTGAACTTTTGATTTTTTTCTCTCCATCAAGACTTTGATGGCTGAATGCAGTTTAGAATAGTTCTCGAAAATTTCTCCTGTGTTGGTGGTACAACTTCTGTTAAAAACGACATCTCTTGGTCTAGCGTTTATTGCTGAGTGTACTGTGTGGTTATATATGTCAACAAATATGTTCATTATTTCTGTGAATGTTAGGTTATTGTATTTTGATTGAAAAGATCTGTAAAGTTCTTTAAGCGTTGAATGGAATCGTTCCACTATTCCGTTCGAATTACTGTTACTGGCGTAATGTATGTCGATATTTAAGTTTTGGAGGTATCCTATGAAGTCGATTGATCTGAATGCTGGTTCTTGGTCAAAAATTATTGTCGTGGGTCGTCCAAACTGTCTTATGTGTTCCGTGATTGCTTGTTTAATGTCAACGATAGTCCTTGTATTTAATGGTATTAAATTTGCGAATTTAGAAAAAGAGTCGACAATCGCTAACATTTTCTGGTTTTTCATAAAAGATATGTCTATGTGTACCTTATCAAATGTGCCTGATGGTTCGTTTGATTTTTGAATAAGCTTAGGTGGATTTCTGTCGTATTTGCAGCGTTTGCAGATAGGACAGCCATTAATGTATATTTTTATTTTTTTATCAGGACCTGAAAAGAAAAATAGTTGCGTGATTTGAGCTTTATTCTTTCTCATGCCTCGGGGTCCTACTTCATGGATTGTCTTTATGATCTCATCTTGTTGGGACTCCAATCTTACGTCCTGTTGGATCTTTTCCGAAATTAGAATCTTGTAAGGATTATTTCTGTAGAAATGTTTCCTGTACGTTTCCTGAAGTAGTTGTGCTAGACTGATGGGGACCTTGAGACAATTTACTTGTTCCGGGTTTAAGTATTTTTTGAATATCTCTACTACATCTTCCTCAGTATCATGCTTGTCTTTTCTCCTCAGTAAACCTCTAGAGTGCAGGAGAACATCTTGCACTGCGGAGACAACTGCCGTCACACTAAAGAGCAAATCAATACGCTCATGCTAGAAGAGAGCGACAAACGATTTTTTCCGTTGAGCTACCTGAACGCACTGCGGTGAAATCTGAAATCTCTCTCTTGCGAGACAATGAACTATGGTGTACTTTCTCACACGTGTGGACTTCACGCACAATAATTACACTGCAGAGCTATCTGCGGTGCGTTTCACAGTTGGTTTCTTGAGCATGGCAGAAGAGAGAAAGAGATTGGGAGAAAAAAAATAGACTGCGTTGCTCGTGCCGGTCGAATTTACTCTGGTGGAATTCGTTCGTAGCTTCACGAGGACTACATTTTGCCCGGTAGGTTTTTTTTCACCTTCCGGACTTCTCGCCAGTGGACACTTTTGTGCACTTCTGCGTTTTCTCTGTAGAGTGATTCACCACTCTTGTTTCTATCAGATGTGGGGTGAGCTGGAAGTGTGTTTGTCTCTCTGTAAGCTGGTTGAGACACTTTGGAGTGAGAAAGAAGCAGTGTGGTGAAAGCATTTGCTTCACGCAGGCACATACTGGAAGGGAAGTGCGCGGTGAATTTTTTCTTCTCTCCTTTCACATACTGAGGAGAATGACAAGCATGCTCAGTATATAGGTTTATAGGTTTTTCGGTATACTGGATATAGTGGTACTCGCTGGTATCTGCGGAGTGAACAGTTTCCAGATCGGTTTCGGATTCTGAGTCTGGTGCTTGAGCTAGTACGGAACTAGTATCGTTCTCTTGCTCTTTCATGTTGATGCAGGTTTCGTCAGGTTTGATACTCGAAAGTGCGTCTGTGATTACATTTTGCTTGCCCGGTTTATACACTAGCTCATAATTAAATTCTTCGAGTGCTAATTTACCTCTAATGATACGGTGGTTCGCGTTGATCATGGGAAATGTGAGGGGTTGATAATCCGTGAATAATTGGAATTTTCGACCGTACAGGTCTGAAGTGTTTGACAGCCCAAACGATAGCTAAAAACTCCTTTTCCGTGGTTGAGTATCTTTCCTCAGTCACGTTTAGGGTTCTCGATGCATATGCGATCGGTCTATCTCTGCCAATAGGCCCCTGCGATAAGACCGCGCCTATTGCGTAGTCTCTAGCGTCTGTTGTGAGAGTAAACTCTTTGCTAAAATCTGGGTATATGAGTATGGTATCTAGAGTTAAATTTTTCTTACATTTTTCAAACATTCTACCATTTCAGGTGTAATTATAAAGTCGGACTCTTTTCTGAGAAGTGCTGTGAGTGGCTTTACCATCTTTGCGAAATCCTTTATGAATCGCCTGTAATTAACAAGCGTTCCCAAAAATTGTCGAACTTCTTTCTCGCATTAAGGTATAGGCCATTTTCTTATTACCTCGATTTTGTCTGTGTTGGGACGTACGCCGTCTTCAGAGACCGTGTGACCCAAAAATTGTGTTTCTTTGCGGAAAAATTCGCACTTATCTAATTTTATCTTAAGCCTAGCTTCTCTTAATTTCCCTAGGACCAATTTCAAATATGTTACATGTTCTTCCAGAGAGCCCGAGAATACAATTATGTCGTCCATATAAACGAAGCACCATACTCCTGTTAACTCTCTCAGAATACAATCCATGACCCTTTGGAATGTTGCTGGTGCATTTTTCAGTCCGAATGGCATAGTATAAATTCGTATTTGCCGCGGTTAACTGAAAAAGCCGTTTAATCCGTATCTTCACCCGCTAATTGAATTTGGTGGAACCCAGACACTAAGTCTATGGTAGTGAAATAATGTGCCCTTCCTAACTTGTCCAGAATGTCTGTGATTTCTGGGATTGGGTATTTGTCGTTGATTGTTTTTTCGTTTAGTTTTCTATAATCGATCACTAAACGGAATTTTTTTCGTCCTGATGCATCTGATTTTTTTGGGACAACCCATACAGGAGAAGTGTATGGTGAGATTGACTCTTTTATGATCCCATTTTTAAGCATCCTTTTGATTTGTTCTTGGAATTCTTTCTCGTACACGTACGGGTATTTATAAGATTTTGAGTGTACGGGAATGTTATCTGTGGTTCGAATATTATGTTTAATTTTTTTTGGTGAACGAGAGTTCATCTGTTTCCACATGTCAAATATCTTTGTTTTGTTCAATGACTGATCTAAGTGCTTTTTTTCTTCGTCGTTCATACACACTTAAAAAATTTCGCCGAATCTCGGCATTGTTTGTGCCGAGATTTGGACAGCCGAGTTCTCGGCAACCATCTCGGCTGAATCTCTTTTGCCGAGAATCTCGGAAAACCAATATTTGACAGATGTCATTTTATGCCGAGAATCGCGGTACACAGTTGACTGTGCTCTCGGCAAATCCAGCCGAGAAGCGGCAAACCAGTCTAACGACCTTTCGGTTATATAAGCTGAATGTTCGGCACAGTAAAGAGCCGTTTTTTCAGTGGAATCCAATCGCAGAAAATAGTTTTGCTGTGAATCAGGTAGTTTTCTTTCAAAAGATAAATTATAAGCTCGATGAGTTTTAGTGAGTAAAGAAATTTATTCGTACTAAATCTTGAATACTTATCTTTATCTTGCTCGCCAGTAGGGCATTGAGCTAAACATCTAATCTAAAATTATGTCTAATGCCTATCCCTAAAAAAAACAAATACAATATTGTATTCACACGATTTGAAACTACATTTTTTGAGTTCCAGCAACTTCCCACCAAACTGTACAACATTTTTTTCGGCTACTGGATTGTAAACACTTGTAATTTGCACAAATTTCAGCCAAACTTGTATCCGATTCCTGTTTGCTCACCCGTAGCCCGTAACAAGCATAAATTTGCACTAAGAAAAATGGCGGCAACTCGTTCATGAGAATGACAGCTGTATTGCCGAAACACGGCAACGAGTAAAATTTGTGCCGAGATACCAGTAATGTTTTTGCTGACCTCGGCATCAACAGTGTTTAACGATAAATTCGGCAAAAAATAGAGACGAGATTCGTCAAGCTTAGTTTTTTGGACGAAGTCTCGGCAAAATGATCTGACAACTGTCGGCAACCGGCATTTTTTTGCTGAAATACCGGTTGAATCCAAAGTTGCCGAGTGAACTCGGATGTTTTTTTTGCCGAGCTCGAGATCCAGTTTTAAGTGTGTATGGTTGTTTTTAATTGTTTAGTAAGAGGGGTCAATGTTTTTTGGTAGTTCTTTCAAATCGAATGGGTCGTCGTCCTGCTCAGTTTTTTAGTATTGGGTGCTTTTGCAGCTCGTAATTGTCAATTTGAATATTAATTTCATTGCTATTTACTTCGATTGGTGTTTTCTTATTGTTTTGTATTGCTATGAAGGCTACTTCGTTTGAACTTTTGTATAGACCGGGTAAAACGCAAAAAATTTCGTAAGTCTTTTCGTCTGCTATTATGAAATCTCCGTCCTCCTCTGTTCTGACTTTGATCACATTTGGAATCCATGTACCGAAATATTTACTTTGTGTCCCTCTGAATACTTTCTATTTCTAGTTGCATGGTTTTTCTGCCTATTTTCACTGTATTCTTTCCGATATCTAGTTGTGCGTTCAGGTCTCTCAAAGTTTCGTATCCGATTAGTCCATCAAAGAACTCATGGAAATTGAAAACGTAAAATAAATTTTTTTGTTGATCGGAAAAAAACGTCGAATGAAGCTGATTTTTCGATGTTTGCCTCTTATATTTGTTACCTGTATTCCCGTTCCAGGCTTGCAATTTTCTGGGTTTACGTGCTTAGGCGGGATGTAATTTTTATTGGCTCCTGTGTCTACTAGAAATTTCAGGTCGCCTTTAGTTGTCTGAATTTTGAAATATGGAATGAAGTTGTTGTTTTTTATGTTTTTTGCTTTTCCTTTGTGACCAGGAGAAAACTTAACTCGTCTCTCCAAAATAATCGTCGTCGTCTGATTCTAAAAATGAAGTATTCGTCGGTATTTGGGTCTCAGATTCCAGTTCGTGAGTTTCGTGATTATGAACTTGTATTTTTGACTGGTATGTCCTCATAAAAACGTCCTCATCGAAAGGTTTTTGAATTTGTCTGATCCCGGTTTATGGATTTGATTATTTTTGGAATAGGCGAAATTGTCGTTTTTGGGAAACGGGGCATTGTTGGACGGGTTATGGTTTCGTGGTCTGTGTGTTGCAATATTTTGTTTGAAATCCATTTTCTGCCTATAGGTAGCGTTTAAGTGTTGCGTTGTTATGTCATGGGCTTCTTCTAATGATTTGGGCCGATAGTTTCGCACGTACATTGATAGCTGTTCGCCATTCAGTCCGTCCACGTATCTCGTGAGCAACATCAAGCTTATTAGTTTGTTAACTGCTGCCATGGAGTGTTTGTAATCCTCCATTTGTGCTCACACCATTCTTTAGGGTTGCCGGAGGCGATAAGCAACCCTTTTGCTTCCCCGACTATTTTTGATCTGACCACTCGTGTAATTTGTTTATACGTGGGGTCGTCTTCGTAGTCTTCAAATAAATCTAACGTCTGCTGTGTGTCTTCGATCCACGCAAGCGTTTGTTTACGGTTCCCATTAAAGTTTGGGATATTTTTAATAGGGTCCGGTGTGACAAAATTCATAAACAGATCGATGGCTTTTTGTTCTAGTCTGCTTATGGTTTGCAGTAACCTGTTTTGGTTCTCTGTATTTGAGCAATCAGCTGAAATTGTATTAGGGGCTAAATTTGCCAAATGCCTCTATTTAAATGAAATACAATATCATGCTTGCTTCACGCGTTTGCTTTGCTGATAGAAGCAATGGTTACGCGGATTTAATTTTCGGTTGGTTACGTTGAACTTCGCAGCTCGCGGATAAGATACCCTCAGGTTTCACTTTACTGTCACTGAATGGATAAATCCGAAAGATGTATAGATATGCGCTCTGCCTGCTTAGGTTCACTACTCGCGACGTTAATTGTTATGTTTCCACTGTTTGTTTTAGGTGATTAACCTTGATTAGTCATAAGAAAAAGCAAAAGTACTTACAGCAAAATTATCATATTGCCGGAGCCTGTGTGGTGTAACTCGATCTTAGGTTTCGTTCCAGCTGGCTGTTTCTCCTCCCTAAAGGTCGCAAACTGTCCAGTATCCGCCTGTCAGTGGTCTCCCGGGCCTTTAGTTATCCGCCGTGAATGTGGATGAGCCGCTCTTCGTGTGGACTAGGTGTTACTTGAAGCTAATTCACTTTTAATTTCACTACTCTAGTTGCACTACTTTCCAACTGTTCCCAGACTGCGCCAATAATGAGACGAATGACATTCGCTCTAAAAATATGTATTTCTCTTGCTCGTTACACTGCACTACTGAGATTAAATTTTAATATCTATCGCTAAACCTTTTTGTTAATCGATTGTGGCCGCCGTATCGAGCAGACATATCGGTCTGTATGCCGACGGGTCACCAGGTGGTTTCCCTGGCTTCGGCGCAATAAGACCAGCATCTGTCGCTTCCATCTCTCTGGGAATGTACAATCATCCAGGCACTTCTGCATGACTTCCCAAAATAGTCCGGGGGCCTTCTTCACAGCCATATTCGGAATCCCATCCAAGCCCGGTACCTTGCTCAGCTTCAGGGAGTTGGCGATCACGATGAGTTCCTCATTCGTAAACATTTCCGCCTCCTCTGCCTCGGCACGACTAACGTCGTCACTCATATATTGGGTGTTCGGCAGGTTGACCGACCACCTCTGGTCTGAGTTTGAGATACTGAAACGTCGGTGAAGTGACTCGCCAGCCGGAGGCCAAGGATTTGGCACGTTGCGTGGAAGGAGTCCCTCTATGATCCGCTCAAGCATCGCTGGTGATTTTTCTGCGGGCACCATCGCACCCTTGGTCTTGGTCATCCTATAGGCGTTACCCCACGGGTAAGTGTTGGCACTAGCGCACAGTCTTTCGAAGCACGCACGTTTACTAACTTTTATTGCTTTCTTAAGCGCCGTTCTTGCGGAACTGAATGCCACTCAACGATCTTCCCTTTCTTCGTCGGTTCGCGCACGTTGAGTACTTCTTCTCGCTTGAAGACACGCTCTGCGAAGGTTTGCTATCGCGTCGGTCCACCAGTAGACTGGTGGCCTTCCATGTCTAGGCTGGCGGTTCCTAGGCATGGTGGCGTCACACGCCCGCGAAAGTATGGCAACAAGTTGATCAGCGTTCGGGCGACGAATTCAGCTCGCCTCGTTTTCTCGTCTAATTGCTTCCGCAAATATCTCTGCATTGAAGTGTGATATCCTCTCCCCATGTGGAGCTGGAGTGTTAATTCTACTCGCCGCATGCGTTCTCGTTTTACGGTCTACACTATAACAAACCGCCAGGTGGTCGCTATAAGTGTAGCCATCGTCTACCCTTCAGTTCGTGATCAGTCCTGGACTACAGAACATCACATCGATGATCGACTCCGTGCCGTTTCTACTGAAGGTGCTCTTCATGCCGACGTTGGTCAGATCTATGTTGAGCTTTGCCAAAGCCTCCAACAAGATCCGGCCTCTCTGGTTTGTGCGTCGACTTTCCTACTCAGTTGCCCATGCATTAAAGTCACCCGCCACCACCAACGGTGATAGACCGATCAGCTCCACGGTGGCTCGGTCGATCATCCTTGCGAACTGCTCGGTAGACCAACGATAACTTATATATATATATATATATATATATATATATATATATATATATATATATATATATATATATATATATATATATATATATATATATATATATATATATATATATATATATATATATATATATATATATATATATATATATATATATATATATATATATATATATAAGTTAGAAACGATTCTAATCCTACACCTGACGCAGCACCGGACTCAACCAAGCAAGCAATTCAGTTCAACAAAAGAAAGGTCAACGCAGAACAAGCTTGGCAAGTTGCAAAGGCTAATTTGTAATGCAATTACAGGAGTAATGAAAAGTGCTCCGTCGAAAGCCTTAGATGCAATTCTGCATCTATTACCACTCCACCAGGTAGTACAACTAGGGGTGGGAAAAAGTGCATTGAGACTAACACGCCTTAAAAAAGTACCTGATGGAGATCAGACAGGCCAGCTGGCAATCCTCAAACATTTCCAGCTGAGCAAACATATACCAGGTATCGAAGACTGGATGAATACAGAAGCAAACTTCGAAATAGCTTTCAAAATCATAGAGACCGAACGAGAAGTTTGGGAACACGTTGGCCCGAATATCCGACAAGGCTTTGTCGTCTTTTACACAGATGGCTCAAAAATGAATGATTCAACCGGAGCAGGTATAAAAGGTCCTGGGATAAGTATCTCGATACCAATGGGGCCTACAGTGGTCCAGGCCGAAATATTTGCAATTTATGAATGTGCACAAGTCTGTTTGGCTAGGAAATACAGGCATGCTAACATATGCATTTTTTCTGATAGCCAAGCAGCACTTAACGCACTAAAAGCCTTCACATGTACCTCAAGCTAAAATGGGAGTGCATCCTTTCATTGAAACAGCTGGCAGAAAGGAACCAAGTATGGTTATACTGGGTTCCTGGTCACTGCGGAGTAGAAGGCAATGAAAAAGCCGATACGTTAGCTAGAAAGGGGTCATGTACCGATTTCATTGGCCCAGAACCGTTCTGTGGGGTGTCATCAAGCGCCTTGAAAGCAGAAATGAAAACCTGGGAACATAGGACAATACAAGAGAACTGGATATGCTCAGTAGGGCTATGCCAGTCTATACGCTTTATAAAACCATGCGTCAAAAAAAGCCAGCAATTGCTTAGTTTAAATAAAAAGGGACTAAGGACAATTACCGGACTGTTTACAGGACACTGTCCAAGTACGCATCACCTGAAACAAATTGGTCAGTCAGATGACGAAATTTGTCGTCTCTGCGGGTTCGAATGTGAAACCGCAGAACATTTGCTCTGCCACTGCAGTGCACTAATACAGCGCAGAATAAGAGCCTTTGGAAAGGGAACTTTGGAGCCTTTTGAGATCTGGTCTGCGAATCCTGATGAGGTAATAGATTTCATACGAAATTCAGTGCCTAATTGGGAGAAAGGGTGCACTACTTTCCAACTGTTTCCAGACTGCGCCAATAATGAGACGAATGACATTCGCTCTAAAAATATGTATTTCTCTTGCTCGTTACACTGCACTACTGAGATTAAATTTTAGTATCTATCGCTAAACCTTTTTGTTAATCGATTGTGGCCGCCGTATCGAGCAAACATATCGGTCTGTATGCCGACGGGTCACCAGGTGGTTTCCCTGGCTTCGGCGCAATAAGACCAGCATCTGTCGCTTCCATCTCTCTGGGAATGTACAATCATCCAGGCACTTCTGCATGACTTCCCAAAATAGTCCGGGGGCCTTCTTCACAGCCATATTCGGAATCCCATCCAAGCCCGGTACCTTGCTCAGCTTCAGGGAGTTGGCGATCACGATGAGTTCCTCATTCGTAAACATTTCCGCCTCCTCTGCCTCGGCACGACTAACGTCGTCACTCATATATTGGGTGTTAGGCAGGTTGACCGACCACCTCTGGTCTGAGTTTGAGATACTGAAACGTCGGTGAAGTGACTCGCCAGCCGGAGGCCAAGGATTTGGCACGTGGCGTGGAAGGAGTCCCTCTATGATCCGCTCAAGCATCGCTGGTGATTTTTCTGCGGGCACCATCGCACCCTTGGTCTTGGTCATCCTATAGGCGTTACCCCACGGGTAAGTGTTGGCACTAGCGCACAGTCTTTCGAAGCACGCACGTTTACTAACTTTTATTGCTTTCTTAAGCGCCGTTCTTGCGGAACTAAATGCCACTCGACGATCTTCCCTTTCTTCGTCGGTTCGCGCACGTTGGGTACTTCTTCTCGCTTGAAGACACGCTCTGCGAAGGTTTGCTATCGCGTCGGTCCACCAGTAGACTGGTGGCCTTCCATGTCTAGGCTGGCGGTTCCTAGGCATGGTGGCGTCACACGCCCGTGAAAGTATGGCAACAAGTTGATCAGCGTTCGGGCGACGAATTCGGCTCGCCTCGTTTTCTCGTCTAATTGCTTCCGCAAATACCTCTGCATTGAAGTGTGATATCCTCTCCCCATGTGGAGCTGGAGTGTTAATTCTACTCGCCGCATGCGTTCTCGTTTTACGGTCTACACTATAACAAACCGCCAGGTGGTCGCTATAAGTGTAGCCATCGTCTACCCTTCAGTTCGTGATCAGTCCTGGACTACAGAACATCACATCGATGATCGACTCCGTGCCGTTTCTACTGAAGGTGCTCTTCATGCCGACGTTGGTCAGATCTATGTTGAGCTTTGCCAAAGCCTCCAACAAGATCCGGCCTCTCTGGTTTGTGCGTCGACTTTCCTACTCAGTTGCCCATGCATTAAAGTCACCCGCCACCACCAACGGTGATAGAACGATCAGCTCCACGGTGGCTCGGTCGATCATCCTTGCGAACTGCTCGGTAGACCAACGATAACTTTATATATATATATATATATATATATATATATATATATATATATATATATATATATATATATATATATATATATATATATATATATATATATATATATATATATATATATATATATATATATATATATATATATATATATATATATATATATATATATATATATATATATATATATATATATATATATATAAGTTAGAAACGATTCTAATCCTACACCTGACGCAGCACCGGACTCAACCAAGCAAGCAATTCAGTTCAACAAAAGAAAGGTCAACGCAGAACAAGCTTGGCAAGTTGCAAAGGCTAATTTGTAATGCAATTACAGGAGTAATGAAAAGTGCTCCGTCGAAAGCTTTAGATGCAATTCTGCATCTATTACCACTCCACCAGGTAGTACAACTAGGGGTGGGAAAAAGTGCATTGAGACTAACACGCCTTAAAAAAGTACCTGATGGAGATCAGACAGGCCAGCTGGCAATCCTCAAACATTTCCAGCTGAGCAAACATATACCAGGTATCGAAGACTGGATGAATACAGAAGCAAACTTCGAAATAGCTTTCAAAATCATAGAGACCGAACGAGAAGTTTGGGAACACGTTGGCCCGAATATCCGACAAGGCTCTGTCGTCTTTTACACAGATGGCTCAAAAATGAATGATTCAACCGGAGCAGGTATAAAAGGTCCTGGGATAAGTATCTCGATACCAATGGGCCGTTGGCCTACAGTGGTCCAGGCCGAAATATTTGCAATTTATGAATGTGCACAAGTCTGTTTGGCTAGGAAATGCAGGCATGCTAACATATGCATTTTTTTTGATAACCAAGCAGCACTTAACGCACTAAAAGCCTTCACATGTACCTCTAGCTAGTATGGGAGTGCATCCTTTCATTGAAACAGCTGGCAGAAAGGAACCAAGTATGGTTATACTGGGTTCCTGGTCACTGCGGAGTAGAAGGCAATGAAAAAGCCGATACGTTAGCTAGAAAGGGGTCATGTACCGATTTCATTGGCCCAGAACCGTTCTGTGGGGTGTCATCAAGCGCCTTGAAAGCAGAAATGAAAACCTGGGAACAAAGGACAATACAAGAGAACTGGATATGCTCAGTAGGGCTACGCCAGTCTATACGCTTTATAAAACCATGCATCAAGAAAAGCCAGCAATTGCTTAGTTTAAATAAAAAGGGACTAAGGACAATTACCGGACTGTTTACAGGACACTGTCCAAGTACGCATCACCTGAAACAAATTGGTCAGTCAGATGACGAAATTTGTCGTCTCTGCGGGTTCGAATGTGAAACCGCAGAACATTTGCTCTGCCACTGCAGTGCACTAATACAGCGCAGAATAAGAGCCTTTGGAAAGGGAACTTTGGAGCCTTTTGAGGTCTGGTCTGCGAATCCTGATGAGGTAATAGATTTCATACGAAATTCAGTGCCTAATTGGGAGAAAGGGTGCACTACTTTCCAACTGTTTCCAGACTGCGCCAATAACGAGACGAATGACATTCGCTCTAAAAATATGTATTTTTCTTGCTCGTTACACTGCACTACTGAGATTAAATTTTAATATCTATCGCTAAACCTTTTTGTTAATCGATTGTGGCCGCCGTATCGAGCAGACATATCGGTCTGTATGCCGACGGGTCACCAGGTGGTTTCCCTGGCTTCGGCGCAATAAGACCAGCATCTGTCGCTTCCATCTCTCTGGGAATGTACAATCATCCAGGCACTTCTGCATGACTTCCCAAAATAGTCCGGGGGCCTTCTTCACAGCCATATTCGGAATCCCATCCAAGCCCGGTACCTTGCTCAGCTTCAGGGAGTTGGCGATCACGATGAGTTCCTCATTCGTAAACATTTCCGCCTCCTCTGCCTCGGCACGACTAACGTCGTCACTCATATATTGGGTGTTAGGCAGGTTGACCGACCACCTCTGGTCTGAGTTTGAGATACTGAAACGTCGGTGAAGTGACTCGCCAGCCGGAGGCCAAGGATTTGGCACGTGGCGTGGAAGGAGTCCCTCTATGATCCGCTCAAGCATCGCTGGTGATTTTTCTGCGGGCACCATCGCACCCTTGGTCTTGGTCATCCTCTAGGCGTTACCCCACGGGTAAGTGTTGGCACTAGCGCACAGTCTTTCGAAGCACGCACGTTTACTAACTTTTATTGCTTTCTTAAGCGCCGTTCTTGCGGAACTAAATGCCACTCGACGATCTTCCCTTTCTTCGTCGGTTCGCGCACGTTGGGTACTTCTTCTCGCTTGAAGACACGCTCTGCGAAGGTTTGCTATCGCGTCGGTCCACCAGTAGACTGGTGGCCTTCCATGTCTAGGCTGGCGGTTCCTAGGCATGGTGGCGTCACACGCCCGCGAAAGTATGGCAACAAGTTGATCAGCGTTCGGGCGACGAATTCGGCTCGCCTCGTTTTCTCGTCTAATTGCTTCCGCAAATACCTCTGCATTGAAGTGTGATATCCTCTCCCCATGTGGAGCTGGAGTGTTAATTCTACTCGCCGCATGCGTTCTCGTTTTACGGTCTACACTATAACAAACCGCCAGGTGGTCGCTATAAGTGTAGCCATCGTCTACCCTTCAGTTCGTGATCAGTCCTGGACTACAGAACATCACATCGATGATCGACTCCGTGCCGTTTCTACTGAAGGTGCTCTTCATGCCGACGTTGGTCAGATCTATGTTGAGCTTTGCCAAAGCCTCCAACAAGATCCGGCCTCTCTGGTTTGTGCGTCGACTTTCCTACTCAGTTGCCCATGCATTAAAGTCATCCCGCCACCACCAACGGTGATAGACCGATCAGCTCCACGGTGGCTCGGTCGATCATCCTTGCGAACTGCTCGGTAGACCAACGATAACTTTATATATATATATATATATATATATATATATATATATATATATATATATATATATATATATATATATATATATATATATATATATATATATATATATATATATATATATATATATATATATATATATATATATATATATATATATATATATATATATATATAAGTTAGAAACGATTCTAATCCTACACCTGACGCAGCACCGGACTCAACCAAGCAAGCAATTCAGTTCAACAAAAGAAAGGTCAACGCAGAACAAGCTTGGCAAAGGCTAATTTGTAATGCAATTACAGGAGTAATGAAAAGTGCTCCGTCGAAAGCTTTAGATGCAATTCTGCATCTATTACCACTCCACCAGATAGTACAACTAGGGGTGGGAAAAAGTGCATTGAGACTAACACGCCTTAAAAAAGTACCTGATGGAGATCAGACAGGCCAGCTGGCAATCCTCAAACATTTCCAGCTGAGCAAACATATACCAGGTATCGAAGACTGGATGAATACAGAAGCAAACTTCGAAATAGCTTTCAAAATCATAGAGACCGAACGAGAAGTTTGGGAACACGTTGGCCCGAATATCCGACAAGGCTCTGTCGTCTTTTACACAGATGGCTCAAAAATGAATGATTCAACCGGAGCAGGTATAAAAGGTCCTGGGATAAGTATCTCGATACCAATGGGCCGTTGGCCTACAGTGGTCCAGGCCGAAATATTTGCAATTTATGAATATGCACAAGTCTGTTTGGCTAGGAAATACAGGCATGTTAACATATGCATTTTTTTTGATAACCAAGCAGCACTTAACGCACTAAAAGCCTTCACATGTACCTCAAGCTAGTATGGGAGTGCATCCTTTCATTGAAACAGCTGGCAGAAAGGAACCAAGTATGGTTATACTGGGTTCCTGGTCACTGCGGAGTAGAAGGCAATGAAAAAGCCGATACGTTAGCTAGAAAGGGGTCATGTACCGATTTCATTGGCCCAGAACCGTTCTGTGGGGTGTCATCAAGCGCCTTGAAAGCAGAAATGAAAACCTGGGAACAAAGGACAATACAAGAGAACTGGATATGCTCAGTAGGGCTACGCCAGTCTATACGCTTTATAAAACCATGCATCAAGAAAAGCCAGCAATTGCTTAGTTTAAATAAAAAGGGACTAAGGACAATTACCGGACTGTTTACAGGACACTGTCCAAGTACGCATCACCTGAAACAAATTGGTCAGTCAGATGACGAAATTTGTCGTCTCTGCGGGTTCGAATGTGAAACCGCAGAACATTTGCTCTGCCACTGCAGTGCACTAATACAGCGCAGAATAAGAGCCTTTGGAAAGGGAACTTTGGAGCCTTTTGAGGTCTGGTCTGCGAATCCTGATGAGGTAATAGATTTCATACGAAATTCAGTGCCTAATTGGGAGAAAGGGTGCGATATGACAACGACGAGATATATATATATATATATATATATATATATATATATATATATATATATATATATATATATATATATATATATATATATATATATATATATATATATATATATATATATATATATATATATATATATATATATATATATATATACAAACATATATATATATATATATATATATATATATATATATATATATATATATATATATATATATATATATATATTTATATATATATATATATATATATATATATATATATATATATATATATATATATATTTATATATACATATATATATTTATATATATATATATATATATATATATATATATATATATATATATATATATATATATATATATATATATATATATTTATATATATATTTATATATATATATATATATATATATATATATATATATATATATATATATATATATATATATATGTATATATATATATATATATATATATATATATATATATAATGTATATATATATATATATATATATATATATATATATATATATATACATATATATATATATATATATATATATATATATCCTATACCTGGTGGAGTGGTAATAGATGCAGAATTGCATCTAAGGCTTTCGACGGAGCACTTTTCATTACTCCTGTAATTGCATT